>NC_141254.1:600000-775000 GCF_054856555.1 Leptonotus elevatus
GGCGGGGTTGAGTTTCATTGGCCAATGTCTGTATTTAAAGTGGTTATCATTGCAGGCTGCATATCTTCTCCACTTTAGGTTCTTCGGCAAGGCAGGAATGATACAATAACAATTGGACGATCTCCAACAGAATGGAAGACACTCCCTCTAAGTCTGTTTCATTGACCCAACTTGAGTACTGCCTTGAGTTTGAGCAATAGTAAGTGCTACTTGTTGGGGCAGTCATACAGTCATGATCCAAATGAAAAGCGTACACGATGGTGTTATATGTCTGTTTGAGAGATCACTTTGTACAAACAAAGTCTGCAAGATTGCTCAAACAAAAGCACTCACTTGTGTTCAGAGAGCAGTAAGTGCTTCTTGTTGGGGTAGTTCTGGCGACTTTTCAAACGACGTTTGGACAAATTTGATGATCTTAAATCACGATCATCTGAAATAAGAGGAGTTGGTGATTTCCCTGTTTTAAAAACATTTGTCTTTTAGGGTCCAACCAGGGTGTACTGTTACTGGCATATTTGAAAAATGTCAATCAATCACTTTGTGATGACCTCAAATGGAAACGCCAATGTTATTTTTATTTTCATAAGTGCTTCCTTTTGGGGTTCTCTCGGCTGCGAATTTTTCTGGAGACAGCTGCTCACACTGATAACCATCACATGAATTGACAACGATTCTAGCCCATTCATCGAATGGGAGGATGCAATGGGTCCAACCAGGGTGTCATTTACAGCATCCATCTGCGGGTCACATTAGGTTCTCACTCTATATTTGTCAGTTTATCAACCCAAACAAACGTACTGACTGGAATTTTCACTGCAGTAAGTGCTTTTGTTGGGGTAGTGTTGCTGTAGCAACGTACGTCTTATGTCCGTTAAGAAATGGTAGGAACTTGACTCCCAGATTTGTATGGCCCTTGCATAGGTTATAGTTAAATGTTCAACGGAGTAAGGCTCCTTTTTGGTTGCTTTTGCATTACTGACATATTTGAAAAATGTCAATCAATCACTTCGTGATGACCTCAAATGGAAACGCCAATGTTATTTTTCTTTTCATAAGTGCTTCCTTTTGGGGTTCTCTCGGCTGCGAGTTTTTCTGGAGACAGCTGCTCAAACTGATAACCATCACATGAATCGACAACGATTCTAGCCCATTCATCGAATGGGAGTAGGACTGCAATGTGTTCCAGAGCCTACTGTATGCATGGAAGGCGGGGTTGAGTTTCATTGGCCAATGTCTGTATTTAAAGTGGTTATCATTGCAGGCTGCATATCTTCTCCACTTTAGGTTCTTCGGCAAGGCAGGAATGATACAATAACAATTGGACGATCTCCAACAGAATGGAAGACACTCCCTCTAAGTCTGTTTCATTGACCCAACTTGAGTACTCCCTTGAGTTTGAGCAATAGTAAGTGCTACTTGTTGGGGCAGTCATACAGTCATGATCCAAATGAAAAGCGTACACGATGGTGTTATATGTCTGTTTGAGAGATCACTTTGCACAAACAAAGTCTGCAAGATTGCTCAAACAAAAGCACTCACTTGTGTTCAGAGAACAGTAAGTGCTTCTTGTTGGGGTAGTTCTGGCGACTTTTCATACGACGTTTGGACAAATTTGATGATCTTAAATCACGATCATCTGAAATAGAGGAGTTGGCGATTTCCCTGTTTTAAAAACATTTGTCTTTTAGGGTCCAACCAGGGTGTCATTTACAGAATCCATCTGGGGGTCACATTAGGTTCTCACTCTATATTTGTCAGTTTCACAACCCAAACAAACGTACTGACTAGAATTTTCACTGCAGTAAGTGCTTTTGTTGGGGTAGTGTTGCTGCAGCAACGTACGTCTTATGTCCGTTAGGAAATGGTAGGAACTTGACTCCCAGATTTGTATGGCCCTTGCATAGGTTATAGTTAAATGTTCAACGGAGTAAGGCTCCTTTTTGGTTGCTTTTGCATTACTGACATATTTGAAAAATGTCAATCAATCACTTCGTGATGACCTCAAATGGAAACGCCAATGTTATTTTTCTTTTCATAAGTGCTTCCTTTTGGGGTTCTCTCGGCTGCGAGTTGTTCTGGAGACAGCTGCTCAAACTGATAACCATCACATGAATCGACAACGATTCTAGCCCATTCATCGAATGGGAGTAGGACTGCAATGTGTTCCAGAGCCTATTGTATGCATGGAAGGCGGGGTTGAGTTTCATTGGCCAATGTCTGTATTTAAAGTGGTTATCATTGCAGGCTGCATATCTTCTCCACTTTAGGTTCTTCGGCAAGGCAGGAATGATACAATAACAATTGGACGATCTCCAACAGAATGGAAGACACTCCCTCTAAGTCTGTTTCATTGACCCAACTTGAGTACTGCCTTGAGTTTGAGCAATAGTAAGTGCTACTTGTTGGGGCAGTCATACAGTCATGATCCAAATGAAAAGCGTACACGATGGTGTTATATGTCTGTTTGAGAGATCACTTTGTACAAACAAAGTCTGCAAGATTGCTCAAACAAAAGCACTCACTTGTGTTCAGAGAGCAGTAAGTGCTTCTTGTTGGGGTAGTTCTGGCGACTTTTCATACGACGTTTGGACAAATTTGATGATCTTAAATCACGATCATCTGAAATAAGAGGAGTTGGTGATTTCCCTGTTTTAAAAACATTTGTCTTTTAGGGTCCAACCAGGGTGTACTGTTACTGGCATATTTGAAAAATGTCAATCAATCACTTTGTGATGACCTCAAATGGAAACGCCAATGTTATTTTTATTTTCATAAGTGCTTCCTTTTGGGGTTCTCTCGGCTGCGAATTTTTCTGGAGACAGCTGCTCACACTGATAACCATCACATGAATTGACAACGATTCTAGCCCATTCATCGAATGGGAGGATGCAATGGGTCCAACCAGGGTGTCATTTACAGCATCCATCTGCGGGTCACATTAGGTTCTCACTCTATATTTGTCAGTTTCACAACCCAAACAAACGTACTGACTGGAATTTTCACTGCAGTAAGTGCTTTTGTTGGGGTAGTGTTGCTGTAGCAACGTACGTCTTATGTCCGTTAAGAAATGGTAGGAACTTGACTCCCAGATTTGTATGGCCCTTGCATAGGTTATAGTTAAATGTTCAACGGAGTAAGGCTCCTTTTTGGTTGCTTTTGCATTACTGACATATTTGAAAAATGTCAATCAATCACTTCGTGATGACCTCAAATGGAAACGCCAATGTTATTTTTCTTTTCATAAGTGCTTCCTTTTGGGGTTCTCTCGGCTGCGAGTTTTTCTGGAGACAGCTGCTCAAACTGATAACCATCACATGAATCGACAACGATTCTAGCCCATTCATCGAATGGGAGTAGGACTGCAATGTGTTCCAGAGCCTACTGTATGCATGGAAGGCGGGGTTGAGTTTCATTGGCCAATGTCTGTATTTAAAGTGGTTATCATTGCAGGCTGCATATCTTCTCCACTTTAGGATCTTCGGCAAGGCAGGAATGATACAATAACAATTGGACAATCTACAACAGAATGGAAGACACTCCTCCCTCTAAGTCTGTTTCATTGACCCAACTTGAGTACTGCCTTGAGTTTGAGCAATAGTAAGTGCTACTTGTTGGGGCAGTCATACAGTCATGATCCAAATGAAAAGCGTACACGATGGTGTTATATGTCTGTTTGAGAGATCACTTTTTACAAACAAAGTCTGCAAGATTGCTCAAACAAAAGCACTCACTTGTGTTCAGAGAACAGTAAGTGCTTCTTGTTGGGGTAGTTCTGGCGACTTTTCATACGACGTTTGGACAAATTTGATGATCTTAAATCACGATCATCTGAAATAGAGGAGTTGGCGATTTCCCTCTTTTAAAAACATTTGTCTTTTAGGGTCCAACCAGGGTGTACTGTTACTGGCATATTTGAAAAATGTCAATCAATCACTTTGTGATGACCTCAAATGGAAACGCCAATGTTATTTTTATTTTCATAAGTGCTTCCTTTTGGGGTTCTCTCGGATGCGAGTTTTTCTGGAGACAGCTGCTCAAACTGATAACCATCACATGAATCGACAACGATTCTAGCCCATTCATCGAATGGGAGGATGCAATGGGTCCAACCAGGGTTTCATTTACAGCATCCATCTGCAGGTCACATTAGGTTCTCACTCTATATTTGTCAGTTTCACAACCCAAACAAACGTACTGACTGGAATTTTCACTGCAGTAAGTGCTTTTGTTGGGGTAGTGTTTCTGTAGCAACGTACGTCTTATGTCCGTTAAGAAATGGTAGGAACTTGACCCCCAGATTTCTATGGCCCTTGCATAGGTTATAGTTTAATATTCAACGAAGTAAGGCTCCTTTTTGGTTGCTTTTGCATTACTGACATATTTGAAAAATGTCAATCAATCACTTCGTGATGACCTCAAATGGAAACGCCAATGTTATTTTTCTTTTCATAAGTGCTTCCTTTTGGGGTTCTCTCGGCTGCAAGTTTTTCTGGAGACAGCTGCTCAAACTGATAACCATCACATGAATCGACAACGATTCTAGCCCATTCATCGAATGGGAGGAGGACTGCAATGTGTTCCAGAGCCTATTGTATGCATGGAAGGCGGGGTTGAGTTTCATTGGCCAATGTCTGTATTTAAAGTGGTTATCATTGCAGGCTGCATATCTTCTCCACTTTAGGTTCTTCGGCAAGGCAGGAATGATACAATAACAATTGGACGATCTCCAACAGAATGGAAGACACTCCCTCTAAGTCTGTTTCACTGACCCAACTTGAGTACTGCCTTGAGTTTGAGCAATAGTAAGTGCTACTTGTTGGGGCAGTCATACAGTCATGATCCAAATGAAAAGCGTACACGATGGTGTTATATGTCTGTTTGAGAGATCACTTTGCACAAACAAAGTCTGCAAGATTGCTCAAACAAAAGCACTCACTTGTGTTCAGAGAACAGTAAGTGCTTCTTGTTGGGGTAGTTCTGGCGACTTTTCATACGACGTTTGGACAAATTTGATGATCTTAAATCACGATCATCTGAAATAGAGGAGTTGGCGATTTCCCTGTTTTAAAAACATTTGTCTTTTAGGGTCCAACCAGGGTGTCATTTACAGAATCCATCTGGGGGTCACATTAGGTTCTCACTCTATATTTGTCAGTTTCACAACCCAAACAAACGTACTGACTAGAATTTTCACTGCAGTAAGTGCTTTTGTTGGGGTAGTGTTGCTGCAGCAACGTACGTCTTATGTCCGTTAGGAAATGGTAGGAACTTGACTCCCAGATTTGTATGGCCCTTGCATAGGTTATAGTTAAATGTTCAACGGAGTAAGGCTCCTTTTTGGTTGCTTTTGCATTACTGACATATTTGAAAAATGTCAATCAATCACTTCGTGATGACCTCAAATGGAAACGCCAATGTTATTTTTCTTTTCATAAGTGCTTCCTTTTGGGGTTCTCTCGGCTGCGAGTTGTTCTGGAGACAGCTGCTCAAACTGATAACCATCACATGAATCGACAACGATTCTAGCCCATTCATCGAATGGGAGTAGGACTGCAATGTGTTCCAGAGCCTATTGTATGCATGGAAGGCGGGGTTGAGTTTCATTGGCCAATGTCTGTATTTAAAGTGGTTATCATTGCAGGCTGCATATCTTCTCCACTTTAGGTTCTTCGGCAAGGCAGGAATGATACAATAACAATTGGACGATCTCCAACAGAATGGAAGACACTCCCTCTAAGTCTGTTTCATTGACCCAACTTGAGTACTGCCTTGAGTTTGAGCAATAGTAAGTGCTACTTGTTGGGGCAGTCATACAGTCATGATCCAAATGAAAAGCGTACACGATGGTGTTATATGTCTGTTTGAGAGATCACTTTGTACAAACAAAGTCTGCAAGATTGCTCAAACAAAAGCACTCACTTGTGTTCAGAGAGCAGTAAGTGCTTCTTGTTGGGGTAGTTCTGGCGACTTTTCAAACGACGTTTGGACAAATTTGATGATCTTAAATCACGATCATCTGAAATAAGAGGAGTTGGTGATTTCCCTGTTTTAAAAACATTTGTCTTTTAGGGTCCAACCAGGGTGTACTGTTACTGGCATATTTGAAAAATGTCAATCAATCACTTTGTGATGACCTCAAATGGAAACGCCAATGTTATTTTTATTTTCATAAGTGCTTCCTTTTGGGGTTCTCTCGGCTGCGAATTTTTCTGGAGACAGCTGCTCACACTGATAACCATCACATGAATTGACAACGATTCTAGCCCATTCATCGAATGGGAGGATGCAATGGGTCCAACCAGGGTGTCATTTACAGCATCCATCTGCGGGTCACATTAGGTTCTCACTCTATATTTGTCAGTTTATCAACCCAAACAAACGTACTGACTGGAATTTTCACTGCAGTAAGTGCTTTTGTTGGGGTAGTGTTGCTGTAGCAACGTACGTCTTATGTCCGTTAAGAAATGGTAGGAACTTGACTCCCAGATTTGTATGGCCCTTGCATAGGTTATAGTTAAATGTTCAACGGAGTAAGGCTCCTTTTTGGTTGCTTTTGCATTACTGACATATTTGAAAAATGTCAATCAATCACTTCGTGATGACCTCAAATGGAAACGCCAATGTTATTTTTCTTTTCATAAGTGCTTCCTTTTGGGGTTCTCTCGGCTGCGAGTTTTTCTGGAGACAGCTGCTCAAACTGATAACCATCACATGAATCGACAACGATTCTAGCCCATTCATCGAATGGGAGTAGGACTGCAATGTGTTCCAGAGCCTACTGTATGCATGGAAGGCGGGGTTGAGTTTCATTGGCCAATGTCTGTATTTAAAGTGGTTATCATTGCAGGCTGCATATCTTCTCCACTTTAGGTTCTTCGGCAAGGCAGGAATGATACAATAACAATTGGACGATCTCCAACAGAATGGAAGACACTCCCTCTAAGTCTGTTTCATTGACCCAACTTGAGTACTCCCTTGAGTTTGAGCAATAGTAAGTGCTACTTGTTGGGGCAGTCATACAGTCATGATCCAAATGAAAAGCGTACACGATGGTGTTATATGTCTGTTTGAGAGATCACTTTGCACAAACAAAGTCTGCAAGATTGCTCAAACAAAAGCACTCACTTGTGTTCAGAGAACAGTAAGTGCTTCTTGTTGGGGTAGTTCTGGCGACTTTTCATACGACGTTTGGACAAATTTGATGATCTTAAATCACGATCATCTGAAATAGAGGAGTTGGCGATTTCCCTGTTTTAAAAACATTTGTCTTTTAGGGTCCAACCAGGGTGTCATTTACAGAATCCATCTGGGGGTCACATTAGGTTCTCACTCTATATTTGTCAGTTTCACAACCCAAACAAACGTACTGACTAGAATTTTCACTGCAGTAAGTGCTTTTGTTGGGGTAGTGTTGCTGCAGCAACGTACGTCTTATGTCCGTTAGGAAATGGTAGGAACTTGACTCCCAGATTTGTATGGCCCTTGCATAGGTTATAGTTAAATGTTCAACGGAGTAAGGCTCCTTTTTGGTTGCTTTTGCATTACTGACATATTTGAAAAATGTCAATCAATCACTTCGTGATGACCTCAAATGGAAACGCCAATGTTATTTTTCTTTTCATAAGTGCTTCCTTTTGGGGTTCTCTCGGCTGCGAGTTGTTCTGGAGACAGCTGCTCAAACTGATAACCATCACATGAATCGACAACGATTCTAGCCCATTCATCGAATGGGAGTAGGACTGCAATGTGTTCCAGAGCCTATTGTATGCATGGAAGGCGGGGTTGAGTTTCATTGGCCAATGTCTGTATTTAAAGTGGTTATCATTGCAGGCTGCATATCTTCTCCACTTTAGGTTCTTCGGCAAGGCAGGAATGATACAATAACAATTGGACGATCTCCAACAGAATGGAAGACACTCCCTCTAAGTCTGTTTCATTGACCCAACTTGAGTACTGCCTTGAGTTTGAGCAATAGTAAGTGCTACTTGTTGGGGCAGTCATACAGTCATGATCCAAATGAAAAGCGTACACGATGGTGTTATATGTCTGTTTGAGAGATCACTTTGTACAAACAAAGTCTGCAAGATTGCTCAAACAAAAGCACTCACTTGTGTTCAGAGAGCAGTAAGTGCTTCTTGTTGGGGTAGTTCTGGCGACTTTTCATACGACGTTTGGACAAATTTGATGATCTTAAATCACGATCATCTGAAATAGAGGAGTTGGTGATTTCCCTGTTTTAAAAACATTTGTCTTTTAGGGTCCAACCAGGGTGTACTGTTACTGGCATATTTGAAAAATGTCAATCACTCACTTTGTGATGACCTCAAATAGAAACGCCAATGTTATTTTTATTTTCATAAGTGCTTCCTTTTGGGGTTCTCTCGGCTGCGAATGTTTCTGGAGACAGCTGCTCACACTGATAACCATCACATGAATTGACAACGATTCTAGCCCATTCATCGAATGGGAGGATGCAATGGGTCCAACCAGGGTGTCATTTACAGCATCCATCTGCGGGTCACATTAGGTTCTCACTCTATATTTGTCAGTTTCACAACCCAAACAAACGTACTGACTGGAATTTTCACTGCAGTAAGTGCTTTTGTTGGGGTAGTGTTGCTGCAGCAACGTACGTCTTATGTCCGTTAGGAAATGGTAGGAACTTGACTCCCAGATTTGTATGGCCCTTGCATAGGTTATAGTTAAATGTTCAACGGAGTAAGGCTCCTTTTTGGTTGCTTTTGCATTACTGACATATTTGAAAAATGTCAATCAATCACTTCGTGATGACCTCAAATGGAAACGCCAATGTTATTTTTCTTTTCATAAGTGCTTCCTTTTGGGGTTCTCTCGGCTGCGAGTTTTTCTGGAGACAGCTGCTCAAACTGATAACCATCACATGAATCGACAACGATTCTAGCCCATTCATCGAATGGGAGTAGGACTGCAATGTGTTCCAGAACCTACTGTATGCATGGAAGGCGGGGTTGAGTTTCATTGGCCAATGTCTGTATTTAAAGTGGTTATCATTGCAGGCTGCATATCTTCTCCACTTTAGGATCTTCGGCAAGGCAGGAATGATACAATAACAATTGGACAATCTACAACAGAATGGAAGACACTCCTCCCTCTAAGTCTGTTTCATTGACCCAACTTGAGTACTGCCTTGAGTTTGAGCAATAGTAAGTGCTACTTCTTGGGGCAGTCATACAGTCATGATCCAAATGAAAAGCGTACACGATGGTGTTATATGTCTGTTTGAGAGATCACTTTTTTACAAACAAAGTCTGCAAGATTGCTCAAACAAAAGCACTCACTTGTGTTCAGAGAACAGTAAGTGCTTCTTGTTGGGGTAGTTCTGGCGACTTTTCATACGACGTTTGGACAAATTTGATGATCTTAAATCACGATCATCTGAAATAGAGGAGTTGGCGATTTCCTTGTTTTAAAAACATTTGTCTTTTAGGGTCCAACCAGGGTGTCATTTACAGAATCCATCTGGGGGTCACATTAGGTTCTCACTCTATATTTGTCAGTTTCACAACCCAAACAAACGTACTGACTAGAATTTTCACTGCAGTAAGTGCTTTTGTTGGGGTAGTGTTGCTGCAGCAACGTACGTCTTATGTCCGTTAGGAAATGGTAGGAACTTGACTCCCAGATTTGTATGGCCCTTGCATAGGTTATAGTTAAATGTTCAACGGAGTAAGGCTCCTTTTTGGTTGCTTTTGCATTACTGACATATTTGAAAAATGTCAATCAATCACTTCGTGATGACCTCAAATGGAAACGCCAATGTTATTTTTCTTTTCATAAGTGCTTCCTTTTGGGGTTCTCTCGGCTGCGAGTTGTTCTGGAGACAGCTGCTCAAACTGATAACCATCACATGAATCGACAACGATTCTAGCCCATTCATCGAATGGGAGTAGGACTGCAATGTGTTCCAGAGCCTATTGTATGCATGGAAGGCGGGGTTGAGTTTCATTGGCCAATGTCTGTATTTAAAGTGGTTATCATTGCAGGCTGCATATCTTCTCCACTTTAGGTTCTTCGGCAAGGCAGGAATGATACAATAACAATTGGAC
Organism: Leptonotus elevatus; assembly: GCF_054856555.1. Lineage (NCBI taxonomy): Eukaryota > Metazoa > Chordata > Actinopteri > Syngnathiformes > Syngnathidae > Leptonotus > Leptonotus elevatus. The sequence goes on from NC_141254.1 coordinate 610,086, forward strand.
GATCTCCAACAGAATGGAAGACACTCCCTCTAAGTCTGTTTCATTGACCCAACTTGAGTACTGCCTTGAGTTTGAGCAATAGTAAGTGCTACTTGTTGGGGCAGTCATACAGTCATGATCCAAATGAAAAGCGTACACGATGGTGTTATATGTCTGTTTGAGAGATCACTTTTTACAAACAAAGTCTGCAAGATTGCTCAAACAAAAGCACTCACTTGTGTTCAGAGAACAGTAAGTGCTTCTTGTTGGGGTAGTTCTGGCGACTTTTCATACGACGTTTGGACAAATTTGATGATCTTAAATCACGATCATCTGAAATAGAGGAGTTGGCGATTTCCCTGTTTTAAAAACATTTGTCTTTTAGGGTCCAACCAGGGTGTACTGTTACTGGCATATTTGAAAAATGTCAATCAATCACTTTGTGATGACCTCAAATGGAAACGCCAATGTTATTTTTATTTTCATAAGTGCTTCCTTTTGGGGTTCTCTCGGCTGCGAATTTTTCTGGAGACAGCTGCTCACACTGATAACCATCACATGAATTGACAACGATTCTAGCCCATTCATCGAATGGGAGGATGCAATGGGTCCAACCAGGGTGTCATTTACAGCATCCATCTGCGGGTCACATTAGGTTCTCACTCTATATTTGTCAGTTTCACAACCCAAACAAACGTACTGACTGGAATTTTCACTGCAGTAAGTGCTTTTGTTGGGGTAGTGTTGCTGTAGCAACGTACGTCTTATGTCCGTTAAGAAATGGTAGGAACTTGACTCCCAGATTTGTATGGCCCTTGCATAGGTTATAGTTAAATGTTCAACGGAGTAAGGCTCCTTTTTGGTTGCTTTTGCATTACTGACATATTTGAAAAATGTCAATCAATCACTTCGTGATGACCTCAAATGGAAACGCCAATGTTATTTTTCTTTTCATAAGTGCTTCCTTTTGGGGTTCTCTCGGCTGCGAGTTTTTCTGGAGACAGCTGCTCAAACTGATAACCATCACATGAATCGACAACGATTCTAGCCCATTCATCGAATGGGAGTAGGACTGCAATGTGTTCCAGAGCCTACTGTATGCATGGAAGGCGGGGTTGAGTTTCATTGGCCAATGTCTGTATTTAAAGTGGTTATCATTGCAGGCTGCATATCTTCTCCACTTTAGGATCTTCGGCAAGGCAGGAATGATACAATAACAATTGGACAATCTACAACAGAATGGAAGACACTCCTCCCTCTAAGTCTGTTTCATTGACCCAACTTGAGTACTGCCTTGAGTTTGAGCAATAGTAAGTGCTACTTGTTGGGGCAGTCATACAGTCATGATCCAAATGAAAAGCGTACACGATGGTGTTATATGTCTGTTTGAGAGATCACTTTTTACAAACAAAGTCTGCAAGATTGCTCAAACAAAAGCACTCACTTGTGTTCAGAGAACAGTAAGTGCTTCTTGTTGGGGTAGTTCTGGCGACTTTTCATACGACGTTTGGACAAATTTGATGATCTTAAATCACGATCATCTGAAATAGAGGAGTTGGCGATTTCCCTCTTTTAAAAACATTTGTCTTTTAGGGTCCAACCAGGGTGTACTGTTACTGGCATATTTGAAAAATGTCAATCAATCACTTTGTGATGACCTCAAATGGAAACGCCAATGTTATTTTTATTTTCATAAGTGCTTCCTTTTGGGGTTCTCTCGGATGCGAGTTTTTCTGGAGACAGCTGCTCAAACTGATAACCATCACATGAATCGACAACGATTCTAGCCCATTCATCGAATGGGAGGATGCAATGGGTCCAACCAGGGTTTCATTTACAGCATCCATCTGCAGGTCACATTAGGTTCTCACTCTATATTTGTCAGTTTCACAACCCAAACAAACGTACTGACTGGAATTTTCACTGCAGTAAGTGCTTTTGTTGGGGTAGTGTTTCTGTAGCAACGTACGTCTTATGTCCGTTAAGAAATGGTAGGAACTTGACCCCCAGATTTCTATGGCCCTTGCATAGGTTATAGTTTAATATTCAACGAAGTAAGGCTCCTTTTTGGTTGCTTTTGCATTACTGACATATTTGAAAAATGTCAATCAATCACTTCGTGATGACCTCAAATGGAAACGCCAATGTTATTTTTCTTTTCATAAGTGCTTCCTTTTGGGGTTCTCTCGGCTGCAAGTTTTTCTGGAGACAGCTGCTCAAACTGATAACCATCACATGAATCGACAACGATTCTAGCCCATTCATCGAATGGGAGGAGGACTGCAATGTGTTCCAGAGCCTATTGTATGCATGGAAGGCGGGGTTGAGTTTCATTGGCCAATGTCTGTATTTAAAGTGGTTATCATTGCAGGCTGCATATCTTCTCCACTTTAGGTTCTTCGGCAAGGCAGGAATGATACAATAACAATTGGACGATCTCCAACAGAATGGAAGACACTCCCTCTAAGTCTGTTTCACTGACCCAACTTGAGTACTGCCTTGAGTTTGAGCAATAGTAAGTGCTACTTGTTGGGGCAGTCATACAGTCATGATCCAAATGAAAAGCGTACACGATGGTGTTATATGTCTGTTTGAGAGATCACTTTGCACAAACAAAGTCTGCAAGATTGCTCAAACAAAAGCACTCACTTGTGTTCAGAGAACAGTAAGTGCTTCTTGTTGGGGTAGTTCTGGCGACTTTTCATACGACGTTTGGACAAATTTGATGATCTTAAATCACGATCATCTGAAATAGAGGAGTTGGCGATTTCCCTGTTTTAAAAACATTTGTCTTTTAGGGTCCAACCAGGGTGTCATTTACAGAATCCATCTGGGGGTCACATTAGGTTCTCACTCTATATTTGTCAGTTTCACAACCCAAACAAACGTACTGACTAGAATTTTCACTGCAGTAAGTGCTTTTGTTGGGGTAGTGTTGCTGCAGCAACGTACGTCTTATGTCCGTTAGGAAATGGTAGGAACTTGACTCCCAGATTTGTATGGCCCTTGCATAGGTTATAGTTAAATGTTCAACGGAGTAAGGCTCCTTTTTGGTTGCTTTTGCATTACTGACATATTTGAAAAATGTCAATCAATCACTTCGTGATGACCTCAAATGGAAACGCCAATGTTATTTTTCTTTTCATAAGTGCTTCCTTTTGGGGTTCTCTCGGCTGCGAGTTGTTCTGGAGACAGCTGCTCAAACTGATAACCATCACATGAATCGACAACGATTCTAGCCCATTCATCGAATGGGAGTAGGACTGCAATGTGTTCCAGAGCCTATTGTATGCATGGAAGGCGGGGTTGAGTTTCATTGGCCAATGTCTGTATTTAAAGTGGTTATCATTGCAGGCTGCATATCTTCTCCACTTTAGGTTCTTCGGCAAGGCAGGAATGATACAATAACAATTGGACGATCTCCAACAGAATGGAAGACACTCCCTCTAAGTCTGTTTCATTGACCCAACTTGAGTACTGCCTTGAGTTTGAGCAATAGTAAGTGCTACTTGTTGGGGCAGTCATACAGTCATGATCCAAATGAAAAGCGTACACGATGGTGTTATATGTCTGTTTGAGAGATCACTTTGTACAAACAAAGTCTGCAAGATTGCTCAAACAAAAGCACTCACTTGTGTTCAGAGAGCAGTAAGTGCTTCTTGTTGGGGTAGTTCTGGCGACTTTTCAAACGACGTTTGGACAAATTTGATGATCTTAAATCACGATCATCTGAAATAAGAGGAGTTGGTGATTTCCCTGTTTTAAAAACATTTGTCTTTTAGGGTCCAACCAGGGTGTACTGTTACTGGCATATTTGAAAAATGTCAATCAATCACTTTGTGATGACCTCAAATGGAAACGCCAATGTTATTTTTATTTTCATAAGTGCTTCCTTTTGGGGTTCTCTCGGCTGCGAATTTTTCTGGAGACAGCTGCTCACACTGATAACCATCACATGAATTGACAACGATTCTAGCCCATTCATCGAATGGGAGGATGCAATGGGTCCAACCAGGGTGTCATTTACAGCATCCATCTGCGGGTCACATTAGGTTCTCACTCTATATTTGTCAGTTTATCAACCCAAACAAACGTACTGACTGGAATTTTCACTGCAGTAAGTGCTTTTGTTGGGGTAGTGTTGCTGTAGCAACGTACGTCTTATGTCCGTTAAGAAATGGTAGGAACTTGACTCCCAGATTTGTATGGCCCTTGCATAGGTTATAGTTAAATGTTCAACGGAGTAAGGCTCCTTTTTGGTTGCTTTTGCATTACTGACATATTTGAAAAATGTCAATCAATCACTTCGTGATGACCTCAAATGGAAACGCCAATGTTATTTTTCTTTTCATAAGTGCTTCCTTTTGGGGTTCTCTCGGCTGCGAGTTTTTCTGGAGACAGCTGCTCAAACTGATAACCATCACATGAATCGACAACGATTCTAGCCCATTCATCGAATGGGAGTAGGACTGCAATGTGTTCCAGAGCCTACTGTATGCATGGAAGGCGGGGTTGAGTTTCATTGGCCAATGTCTGTATTTAAAGTGGTTATCATTGCAGGCTGCATATCTTCTCCACTTTAGGTTCTTCGGCAAGGCAGGAATGATACAATAACAATTGGACGATCTCCAACAGAATGGAAGACACTCCCTCTAAGTCTGTTTCATTGACCCAACTTGAGTACTCCCTTGAGTTTGAGCAATAGTAAGTGCTACTTGTTGGGGCAGTTATACAGTCATGATCCAAATGAAAAGCGTACACGATGGTGTTATATGTCTGTTTGAGAGATCACTTTGCACAAACAAAGTCTGCAAGATTGCTCAAACAAAAGCACTCACTTGTGTTCAGAGAACAGTAAGTGCTTCTTGTTGGGGTAGTTCTGGCGACTTTTCATACGACGTTTGGACAAATTTGATGATCTTAAATCACGATCATCTGAAATAGAGGAGTTGGCGATTTCCCTGTTTTAAAAACATTTGTCTTTTAGGGTCCAACCAGGGTGTCATTTACAGAATCCATCTGGGGGTCACATTAGGTTCTCACTCTATATTTGTCAGTTTCACAACCCAAACAAACGTACTGACTAGAATTTTCACTGCAGTAAGTGCTTTTGTTGGGGTAGTGTTGCTGCAGCAACGTACGTCTTATGTCCGTTAGGAAATGGTAGGAACTTGACTCCCAGATTTGTATGGCCCTTGCATAGGTTATAGTTAAATGTTCAACGGAGTAAGGCTCCTTTTTGGTTGCTTTTGCATTACTGACATATTTGAAAAATGTCAATCAATCACTTCGTGATGACCTCAAATGGAAACGCCAATGTTATTTTTCTTTTCATAAGTGCTTCCTTTTGGGGTTCTCTCGGCTGCGAGTTGTTCTGGAGACAGCTGCTCAAACTGATAACCATCACATGAATCGACAACGATTCTAGCCCATTCATCGAATGGGAGTAGGACTGCAATGTGTTCCAGAGCCTATTGTATGCATGGAAGGCGGGGTTGAGTTTCATTGGCCAATGTCTGTATTTAAAGTGGTTATCATTGCAGGCTGCATATCTTCTCCACTTTAGGTTCTTCGGCAAGGCAGGAATGATACAATAACAATTGGACGATCTCCAACAGAATGGAAGACACTCCCTCTAAGTCTGTTTCATTGACCCAACTTGAGTACTGCCTTGAGTTTGAGCAATAGTAAGTGCTACTTGTTGGGGCAGTCATACAGTCATGATCCAAATGAAAAGCGTACACGATGGTGTTATATGTCTGTTTGAGAGATCACTTTGTACAAACAAAGTCTGCAAGATTGCTCAAACAAAAGCACTCACTTGTGTTCAGAGAGCAGTAAGTGCTTCTTGTTGGGGTAGTTCTGGCGACTTTTCATACGACGTTTGGACAAATTTGATGATCTTAAATCACGATCATCTGAAATAGAGGAGTTGGTGATTTCCCTGTTTTAAAAACATTTGTCTTTTAGGGTCCAACCAGGGTGTACTGTTACTGGCATATTTGAAAAATGTCAATCACTCACTTTGTGATGACCTCAAATAGAAACGCCAATGTTATTTTTATTTTCATAAGTGCTTCCTTTTGGGGTTCTCTCGGCTGCGAATGTTTCTGGAGACAGCTGCTCACACTGATAACCATCACATGAATTGACAACGATTCTAGCCCATTCATCGAATGGGAGGATGCAATGGGTCCAACCAGGGTGTCATTTACAGCATCCATCTGCGGGTCACATTAGGTTCTCACTCTATATTTGTCAGTTTCACAACCCAAACAAACGTACTGACTGGAATTTTCACTGCAGTAAGTGCTTTTGTTGGGGTAGTGTTGCTGCAGCAACGTACGTCTTATGTCCGTTAGGAAATGGTAGGAACTTGACTCCCAGATTTGTATGGCCCTTGCATAGGTTATAGTTAAATGTTCAACGGAGTAAGGCTCCTTTTTGGTTGCTTTTGCATTACTGACATATTTGAAAAATGTCAATCAATCACTTCGTGATGACCTCAAATGGAAACGCCAATGTTATTTTTCTTTTCATAAGTGCTTCCTTTTGGGGTTCTCTCGGCTGCGAGTTTTTCTGGAGACAGCTGCTCAAACTGATAACCATCACATGAATCGACAACGATTCTAGCCCATTCATCGAATGGGAGTAGGACTGCAATGTGTTCCAGAACCTACTGTATGCATGGAAGGCGGGGTTGAGTTTCATTGGCCAATGTCTGTATTTAAAGTGGTTATCATTGCAGGCTGCATATCTTCTCCACTTTAGGATCTTCGGCAAGGCAGGAATGATACAATAACAATTGGACAATCTACAACAGAATGGAAGACACTCCTCCCTCTAAGTCTGTTTCATTGACCCAACTTGAGTACTGCCTTGAGTTTGAGCAATAGTAAGTGCTACTTCTTGGGGCAGTCATACAGTCATGATCCAAATGAAAAGCGTACACGATGGTGTTATATGTCTGTTTGAGAGATCACTTTTTTACAAACAAAGTCTGCAAGATTGCTCAAACAAAAGCACTCACTTGTGTTCAGAGAACAGTAAGTGCTTCTTGTTGGGGTAGTTCTGGCGACTTTTCATACGACGTTTGGACAAATTTGATGATCTTAAATCACGATCATCTGAAATAGAGGAGTTGGCGATTTCCTTGTTTTAAAAACATTTGTCTTTTAGGGTCCAACCAGGGTGTCATTTACAGAATCCATCTGGGGGTCACATTAGGTTCTCACTCTATATTTGTCAGTTTCACAACCCAAACAAACGTACTGACTAGAATTTTCACTGCAGTAAGTGCTTTTGTTGGGGTAGTGTTGCTGCAGCAACGTACGTCTTATGTCCGTTAGGAAATGGTAGGAACTTGACTCCCAGATTTGTATGGCCCTTGCATAGGTTATAGTTAAATGTTCAACGGAGTAAGGCTCCTTTTTGGTTGCTTTTGCATTACTGACATATTTGAAAAATGTCAATCAATCACTTCGTGATGACCTCAAATGGAAACGCCAATGTTATTTTTCTTTTCATAAGTGCTTCCTTTTGGGGTTCTCTCGGCTGCGAGTTGTTCTGGAGACAGCTGCTCAAACTGATAACCATCACATGAATCGACAACGATTCTAGCCCATTCATCGAATGGGAGTAGGACTGCAATGTGTTCCAGAGCCTATTGTATGCATGGAAGGCGGGGTTGAGTTTCATTGGCCAATGTCTGTATTTAAAGTGGTTATCATTGCAGGCTGCATATCTTCTCCACTTTAGGTTCTTCGGCAAGGCAGGAATGATACAATAACAATTGGACGATCTCCAACAGAATGGAAGACACTCCCTCTAAGTCTGTTTCATTGACCCAACTTGAGTACTGCCTTGAGTTTGAGCAATAGTAAGTGCTACTTGTTGGGGCAGTCATACAGTCATGATCCAAATGAAAAGCGTACACGATGGTGTTATATGTCTGTTTGAGAGATCACTTTGTACAAACAAAGTCTGCAAGATTGCTCAAACAAAAGCACTCACTTGTGTTCAGAGAACAGTAAGTGCTTCTTGTTGGGGTAGTTCTGGCGACTTTTCATACGACGTTTGGACAAATTTGATGATCTTAAATCACGATCATCTGAAATAGAGGAGTTGGTGATTTCCCTGTTTTAAAAACATTTGTCTTTTAGGGTCCAACCAGGGTGTACTGTTACTGGCATATTTGAAAAATGTCAATCAATCACTTTGTGATGACCTCAAATGGAAACGCCAATGTTATTTTTATTTTCATAAGTGCTTCCTTTTGGGGTTCTCTCGGCTGCGAATTTTTCTGGAGACAGCTGCTCACACTGATAACCATCACATGAATTGACAACGATTCTAGCCCATTCATCGAATGGGAGGACTGCAATGGGTCCAACCAGGGTGTCATTTACAGCATCCATCTGCGGGTTACATTAGGTTCTCACTCTATATTTGTCAGTTTCACAACCCAAACAAACGTACTGACTGGAATTTTCACTGCAGTAAGTGCTTTTGTTGGGGTAGTGTTGCTGCAGCAACGTACGTCTTATGTCCGTTAGGAAATGGTAGGAACTTGACTCCCAGATTTGTATGGCCCTTGCATAGGTTATAGTTAAATGTTCAACGGAGTAAGTCTCCTTTTTGGTTGCTTTTGCATTACTGACATATTTGAAAAATGTCAATCAATCACTTCGTGATGACCTCAAATGGAAACGCCAATGTTATTTTTCTTTTCATAAGTGCTTCCTTTTGGGGTTCTCTCGGCTGCGAGTTTTTCTGGAGACAGCTGCTCAAACTGATAACCATCACATGAATCGACAACGATTCTAGCCCATTCATCGAATGGGAGTAGGACTGCAATGTGTTCCAGAGCCTATTGTATGCATGGAAGGCGGGGTTGAGTTTCATTGGCCAATGTCTGTATTTAAAGTGGTTATCACTGCAGGCTGCATATCTTCTCCACTTTAGGATCTTCGGCAAGGCAGGAATGATACAATAACAATTGGACAATCTACAACAGAATGGAAGACACTCCCTCTAAGTCTGTTTCATTGACCCAACTTGAGTACTGCCTTGAGTTTGAGCAATAGTAAGTGCTACTTGTTGGGGCAGTCATACAGTCATGATCCAAATGAAAAGCGTACACGATGGTGTTATATGTCTGTTTGAGAGATCACTTTTTACAAACAAAGTCTGCAAGATTGCTCAAACAAAAGCACTCACTTGTGTTCAGAGAACAGTAAGTGCTTCTTGTTGGGGTAGTTCTGGCGACTTTTCATACGACGTTTGGACAAATTTGATGATCTTAAATCACGATCATCTGAAATAGAGGAGTTGGCGATTTCCCTGTTTTAAAAACATTTGTCTTTTAGGGTCCAACCAGGGTGTACTGTTACTGGCATATTTGAAAAATGTCAATCAATCACTTTGTGATGACCTCAAATGGAAACGCCAATGTTATTTTTATTTTCATAAGTGCTTCCTTTTGAGGTTCTCTCGGCTGCGAATTTTTCTGGAGACAGCTGCTCACACTGATAACCATCACATGAATTGACAACGATTCTAGCCCATTCATCGAATGGGAGGATGCAATGGGTCCAACCAGGGTGTCATTTACAGCATCCATCTGCGGGTCACATTAGTTTCTCACTCTATATTTGTCAGTTTATCAACCCAAACAAACGTACTGACTGGAATTTTCACTGCAGTAAGTGCTTTTGTTGGGGTAGTGTTGCTGTAGCAACGTACGTCTTATGTCCGTTAAGAAATGGTAGGAACTTGACTCCCAGATTTGTATGGCCCTTGCATAGGTTATAGTTAAATGTTCAACGGAGTAAGGCTCCTTTTTGGTTGCTTTTGCATTACTGACATATTTGAAAAATGTCAATCAATCACTTCGTGATGACCTCAAATGGAAACGCCAATGTTATTTTTCTTTTCATAAGTGCTTCCTTTTGGGGTTCTCTCGGCTGCGAGTTTTTCTGGAGACAGCTGCTCAAACTGATAACCATCACATGAATCGACAACGATTCTAGCCCATTCATCGAATGGGAGTAGGACTGCAATGTGTTCCAGAGCCTACTGTATGCATGGAAGGCGGGGTTGAGTTTCATTGGCCAATGTCTGTATTTAAAGTGGTTATCATTGCAGGCTGCATATCTTCTCCACTTTAGGATCTTCGGCAAGGCAGGAATGATACAATAACAATTGGACAATCTACAACAGAATGGAAGACACTCCCTCTAAGTCTGTTTCATTGACCCAACTTGAGTACTGCCTTGAGTTTGAGCAATAGTAAGTGCTACTTGTTGGGGCAGTCATACAGTCATGATCCAAATGAAAAGCGTACACGATGGTGTTATATGTCTGTTTGAGAGATCACTTTTTACAAACAAAGTCTGCAAGATTGCTCAAACAAAAGCACTCACTTGTGTTCAGAGAACAGTAAGTGCTTCTTGTTGGGGTAGTTCTGGCGACTTTTCATACGACGTTTGGACAAATTTGATGATCTTAAATCACGATCATCTGAAATAGAGGAGTTGGCGATTTCCCTGTTTTAAAAACATTTGTCTTTTAGGGTCCAACCAGGGTGTACTGTTACTGGCATATTTGAAAAATGTCAATCAATCACTTTGTGATGACCTCAAATGGAAACGCCAATGTTATTTTTATTTTCATAAGTGCTTCCTTTTGAGGTTCTCTCGGCTGCGAATTTTTCTGGAGACAGCTGCTCACACTGATAACCATCACATGAATTGACAACGATTCTAGCCCATTCATCGAATGGGAGGATGCAATGGGTCCAACCAGGGTGTCATTTACAGCATCCATCTGCGGGTCACATTAGGTTCTCACTCTATATTTGTCAGTTTATCAACCCAAACAAACGTACTGACTGGAATTTTCACTGCAGTAAGTGCTTTTGTTGGGGTAGTGTTGCTGTAGCAACGTACGTCTTATGTCCGTTAAGAAATGGTAGGAACTTGACTCCCAGATTTGTATGGCCCTTGCATAGGTTATAGTTAAATGTTCAACGGAGTAAGGCTCCTTTTTGGTTGCTTTTGCATTACTGACATATTTGAAAAATGTCAATCAATCACTTCGTGATGACCTCAAATGGAAACGCCAATGTTATTTTTCTTTTCATAAGTGCTTCCTTTTGGGGTTCTCTCGGCTGCGAGTTTTTCTGGAGACAGCTGCTCAAACTGATAACCATCACATGAATCGACAACGATTCTAGCCCATTCATCGAATGGGAGTAGGACTGCAATGTGTTCCAGAGCCTACTGTATGCATGGAAGGCGGGGTTGAGTTTCATTGGCCAATGTCTGTATTTAAAGTGGTTATTATTGAAGGCTGCATATCTTCTCCACTTTAGGATCTTCGGCAAGGCAGGAATGATACAATAACAATTGGACAATCTACAACAGAATGGAAGACACTCCTCCCTCTAAGTCTGTTTCATTGACCCAACTTGAGTACTGCCTTGAGTTTGAGCAATAGTAAGTGCTACTTGTTGGGGCAGTCATACAGTCATGATCCAAATGAAAAGCGTACACGATGGTGTTATATGTCTGTTTGAGAGATCACTTTTTACAAACAAAGTCTGCAAGATTGCTCAAACAAAAGCACTCACTTGTGTTCAGAGAACAGTAAGTGCTTCTTGTTGGGGTAGTTCTGGCGACTTTTCATACGACGTTTGGACAAATTTGATGATCTTAAATCACGATCATCTGAAATAGAGGAGTTGGCGATTTCCCTCTTTTAAAAACATTTGTCTTTTAGGGTCCAACCAGGGTGTACTGTTACTGGCATATTTGAAAAATGTCAATCAATCACTTTGTGATGACCTCAAATGGAAACGCCAATGTTATTTTTATTTTCATAAGTGCTTCCTTTTGGGGTTCTCTCGGATGCGAATTTTTCTGGAGACAGCTGCTCACACTGATAACCATCACATGAATTGACAACGATTCTAGCCCATTCATCGAATGGGAGGATGCAATGGGTCCAACCAGGGTGTCATTTACAGCATCCATCTGCGGGTCACATTAGGTTCTCACTCTATATTTGTCAGTTTATCAACCCAAACAAACGTACTGACTGGAATTTTCACTGCAGTAAGTGCTTTTGTTGGGGTAGTGTTGCTGTAGCAACGTACGTCTTATGTCCGTTAAGAAATGGTCGGAACTTGACTCCCAGATTTGTATGGCCCTTGCATAGGTTATAGTTAAATGTTCAACGGAGTAAGGCTCCTTTTTGGTTGCTTTTGCATTACTGACATATTTGAAAAATGTCAATCAATCACTTCGTGATGACCTCAAATGGAAACGCCAATGTTATTTTTCTTTTCATAAGTGCTTCCTTTTGGGGTTCTCTCGGCTGCGAGTTTTTCTGGAGACAGCTGCTCAAACTGATAACCATCACATGAATCGACAACGATTCTAGCCCATTCATCGAATGGGAGTAGGACTGCAATGTGTTCCAGAACCTACTGTATGCATGGAAGGCGGGGTTGAGTTTCATTGGCCAATGTCTGTATTTAAAGTGGTTATCATTGCAGGCTGCATATCTTCTCCACTTTAGGATTTTCGGCAAGGCAGGAATGATACAATAACAATTGGACAATCTACAACAGAATGGAAGACACTCCTCCCTCTAAGTCTGTTTCATTGACCCAACTTGAGTACTGCCTTGAGTTTGAGCAATAGTAAGTGCTACTTGTTGGGGCAGTCATACAGTCATGATCCAAATGAAAAGCGTACACGATGGTGTTATATGTCTGTTTGAGAGATCACTTTTTTACAAACAAAGTCTGCAAGATTGCTCAAACAAAAGCACTCACTTGTGTTCAGAGAACAGTAAGTGCTTCTTGTTGGGGTAGTTCTGGCGACTTTTCATACGACGTTTGGACAAATTTGATGATCTTAAATCACGATCATCTGAAATAGAGGAGTTGGCGATTTCCTTGTTTTAAAAACATTTGTCTTTTAGGGTCCAACCAGGGTGTACTGTTACTGGCATATTTGAAAAATGTCAATCAATCACTTTGTGATGACCTCAAATGGAAACGCCAATGTTATTTTTATTTTCATAAGTGCTTCCTTTTGGGGTTCTCTCGGCTGCGAATTTTTCTGGAGACAGCTGCCCACACTGATAACCATCACATGAATTGACAACGATTCTAGCCCATTCATCGAATGGGAGGATGCAATGGGTCCAACCAGGGTGTCATTTACAGCATCCATCTACGGGTCACATTAGGTTCTCACTCTATATTTGTCAGTTTATCAACCCAAACAAACGTACTGACTGGAATTTTCACTGCAGTAAGTGCTTTTGTTGGGGTAGTGTTGCTGTAGCAACGTACGTCTTATGTCCGTTAAGAAATGGTAGGAACTTGACTCCCAGATTTGTATGGCCCTTGCATAGGTTATAGTTAAATGTTCAACGGAGTAAGGCTTCTTTTTGGTTGCTTTTGCATTACTGACATATTTGAAAAATGTCAATCAATCACTTCGTGATGACCTCAAATGGAAACGCCAATGTTATTTTTCTTTTCATAAGTGCTTCCTTTTGGGGTTCTCTCGGCTGCGAGTTTTTCTGGAGACAGCTGCTCAAACTGATAACCATCACATGAATCGACAACGATTCTAGCCCATTCATCGAATGGGAGTAGGACTGCAATGTGTTCCAGAGCCTATTGTATGCATGGAAGGCGGGGTTGAGTTTCATTGGCCAATGTCTGTATTTAAAGTGGTTATCATTGCAGGCTGCATATCTTCTCCACTTTAGGATCTTCGGCAAGGCAGGAATGATACAATAACAATTGGACAATCTCCAACAGAATGGAAGACACTCCCTCTAAGTCTGTTTCATTGACCCAACTTGAGTACTGCCTTGAGTTTGAGCAATAGTAAGTGCTACTTGTTGGGGCAGTCATACAGTCATGATCCAAATGAAAAGCGTACACGATGGTGTTATATGTCTGTTTGAGAGATCACTTTTTACAAACAAAGTCTGCAAGATTGCTCAAACAAAAGCACTCACTTGTGTTCAGAGAACAGTAAGTGCTTCTTGTTGGGGTAGTTCTGGCGACTTTTCATACGACGTTTGGACAAATTTGATGATCTTAAATCACGATCATCTGAAATAGAGGAGTTGGCGATTTCCCTGTTTTAAAAACATTTGTCTTTTAGGGTCCAACCAGGGTGTACTGTTACTGGCATATTTGAAAAATGTCAATCAATCACTTTGTGATGACCTCAAATGGAAACGCCAATGTTATTTTTATTTTCATAAGTGCTTCCTTTTGGGGTTCTCTCGGCTGCGAATTTTTCTGGAGACAGCTGCTCACACTGATAACCATCACATGAATTGACAACGATTCTAGCCCATTCATCGAATGGGAGGATGCAATGGGTCCAACCAGGGTGTCATTTACAGCATCCATCTGCGGGTCACATTAGGTTCTCACTCTATATTTGTCAGTTTCACAACCCAAACAAACGTACTGACTGGAATTTTCACTGCAGTAAGTGCTTTTGTTGGGGTAGTGTTGCTGCAGCAACGTACGTCTTATGTCCGTTAGGAAATGGTAGGAACTTGACTCCCAGATTTGTATGGCCCTTGCATAGGTTATAGTTAAATGTTCAACGGAGTAAGGCTCCTTTTTGGTTGCTTTTGCATTACTGACATATTTGAAAAATGTCAATCAATCACTTCGTGATGACCTCAAATGGAAACGCCAATGTTATTTTTCTTTTCATAAGTGCTTCCTTTTTTGGGTTCTCTCGGCTGCGAGTTTTTCTGGAGACAGCTGCTCAAACTGATAACCATCACATGAATCGACAACAATTCTAGCCCATTCATCGAATGGGAGTAGGACTGCAATGTGTTCCAGAGCCTATTGTATGCATGGAAGGCGGGGTTGAGTTTCATTGGCCAATGTCTGTATTTAAAGTGGTTATCATTGCAGGCTGCATATCTTCTCCACTTTAGGATCTTCGGCAAGGCAGGAATGATACAATAACAATTGGACAATCTCCAACAGAATGGAAGACACTCCTCCCTCTAAGTCTGTTTCATTGACCCAACTTGAGTACTGCCTTGAGTTTGAGCAATAGTAAGTGCTACTTGTTGGGGCAGTCATACAGTCATGATCCAAATGAAAAGCGTACACGATGGTGTTATATGTCTGTTTGAGAGATCACTTTTTACAAACAAAGTCTGCAAGATTGCTCAAACAAAAGCACTCACTTGTGTTCAGAGAACAGTAAGTGCTTCTTGTTGGGGTAGTTCTGGCGACTTTTCATACGACGTTTGGACAAATTTGATGATCTTAAATCACGATCATCTGAAATAGAGGAGTTGGCGATTTCCCTGTTTTAAAAACATTTGTCTTTTAGGGTCCAACCAGGGTGTACTGTTACTGGCATATTTGAAAAATGTCAATCAATCACTTTGTGATGACCTCAAATGGAAACGCCAATGTTATTTTTATTTTCATAAGTGCTTCCTTTTGGGGTTCTCTCGGCTGCGAATTTTTCTGGAGACAGCTGCTCACACTGATAACCATCACATGAATTGACAACGATTCTAGCCCATTCATCGAATGGGAGGATGCAATGGGTCCAACCAGGGTGTCATTTACAGCATCCATCTGCGGGTCACATTAGGTTCTCACTCTATATTTGTCAGTTTCACAACCCAAACAAACGTACTGACTGGAATTTTCACTGCAGTAAGTGCTTTTGTTGGGGTAGTGTTGCTGCAGCAACGTACGTCTTATGTCCGTTAGGAAATGGTAGGAACTTGACTCCCAGATTTGTATGGCCCTTGCATAGGTTATAGTTAAATGTTCAACGGAGTAAGGCTCCTTTTTGGTTGCTTTTGCATTACTGACATATTTGAAAAATGTCAATCAATCACTTCGTGATGACCTCAAATGGAAACGCCAATGTTATTTTTCTTTTCATAAGTGCTTCCTTTTTTGGGTTCTCTCGGCTGCGAGTTTTTCTGGAGACAGCTGCTCAAACTGATAACCATCACATGAATCGACAACAATTCTAGCCCATTCATCGAATGGGAGTAGGACTGCAATGTGTTCCAGAGCCTACTGTATGCATGGAAGGCGGGGTTGAGTTTCATTGGCCAATGTCTGTATTTAAAGTGGTTATCATTGCAGGCTGCATATCTTCTCCACTTTAGGATCTTCGGCAAGGCAGGAATGATACAATAACAATTGGACAATCTCCAACAGAATGGAAGACACTCCTCCCTCTAAGTCTGTTTCATTGACCCAACTTGAGTACTGCCTTGAGTTTGAGCAATAGTAAGTGCTACTTGTTGGGGCAGTCATACAGTCATGATCCAAATGAAAAGCGTACACGATGGTGTTATATGTCTGTTTGAGAGATCACTTTGTACAAACAAAGTCTGCAAGATTGCTCAAACAAAAGCACTCACTTGTGTTCAGAGAACAGTAAGTGCTTCTTGTTGGGGTAGTTCTGGCGACTTTTCATACGACGTTTGGACAAATTTGATGATCTTAAATCACGATCATCTGAAATAGAGGAGTTGGTGATTTCCCTGTTTTAAAAACATTTGTCTTTTTGGGTCCAACCAGGGTGTACTGTTACTGGCATATTTGAAAAATGTCAATCAATCACTTTGTGATGACCTCAAATGGAAACGCCAATGTTATTTTTATTTTCATAAGTGCTTCCTTTTGGGGTTCTCTCGGCTGCGAATTTTTCTGGAGACAGCTGCTCACACTGATAACCATCACATGAATTGACAACGATTCTAGCCCATTCATCGAATGGGAGGATGCAATGGGTCCAACCAGGGTGTCATTTACAGCATCCATCTGCAGGTCACATTAGGTTCTCACTCTATATTTGTCAGTTTCACAACCCAAACAAACGTACTGACTGGAATTTTCACTGCAGTAAGTGCTTTTGTTGGGGTAGTGTTGCTGTAGCAACGTACGTCTTATGTCCGTTAAGAAATGGTAGGAACTTGACTCCCAGATTTCTATGGCCCTTGCATAGGTTATAGTTTAATATTCAACGAAGTAAGGCTCCTTTTTGGTTGCTTTTGCATTACTGACATATTTGAAAAATGTCAATCAATCACTTCGTGATGACCTCAAATGGAAACGCCAATGTTATTTTTCTTTTCATAAGTGCTTCCTTTTGGGGTTCTCTCGGCTGCAAGTTTTTCTGGAGACAGCTGCTCAAACTGATAACCATCACATGAATCGACAACGATTCTAGCCCATTCATCGAATGGGAGTAGGACTGCAATGTGTTCCAGAGCCTATTGTATGCATGGAAGGCGGGGTTGAGTTTCATTGGCCAATGTCTGTATTTAAAGTGGTTATCATTGCAGGCTGCATATCTTCTCCACTTTAGGTTCTTCGGCAAGGCAGGAATGATACAATAACAATTGGACGATCTCCAACAGAATGGAAGACACTCCCTCTAAGTCTGTTTCATTGACCCAACTTGAGTACTGCCTTGAGTTTGAGCAATAGTAAGTGCTACTTGTTGGGGCAGTCATACAGTCATGATCCAAATGAAAAGCGTACACGATGGTGTTATATGTCTGTTTGAGAGATCACTTTGTACAAACAAAGTCTGCAAGATTGCTCAAACAAAAGCACTCACTTGTGTTCAGAGAACAGTAAGTGCTTCTTGTTGGGGTAGTTCTGGCGACTTTTCATACGACGTTTGGACAAATTTGATGATCTTAAATCACGATCATCTGAAATAGAGGAGTTGGCGATTTCCTTGTTTTAAAAACATTTGTCTTTTAGGGTCCAACCAGGGTGTACTGTTACTGGCATATTTGAAAAATGTCAATCAATCACTTTGTGATGACCTCAAATGGAAACGCCAATGTTATTTTTATTTTCATAAGTGCTTCCTTTTGGGGTTCTCTCGGCTGCGAATGTTTCTGGAGACAGCTGCTCACACTGATAACCATCACATGAATTGACAACGATTCTAGCCCATTCATCGAATGGGAGGATGCAATGGGTCCAACCAGGGTGTCATTTACAGCATCCATCTGCGGGTCACATTAGGTTCTCACTCTATATTTGTCAGTTTCACAACCCAAACAAACGTACTGACTGGAATTTTCACTGCAGTAAGTGCTTTTGTTGGGGTAGTGTTGCTGCAGCAACGTACGTCTTATGTCCGTTAGGAAATGGTAGGAACTTGACTCCCAGATTTGTATGGCCCTTGCATAGGTTATAGTTAAATGTTCAACGGAGTAAGGCTCCTTTTTGGTTGCTTTTGCATTACTGACATATTTGAAAAATGTCAATCAATCACTTCGTGATGACCTCAAATGGAAACGCCAATGTTATTTTTCTTTTCATAAGTGCTTCCTTTTGGGGTTCTCTCGGCTGCGAGTTTTTCTGGAGACAGCTGCTCAAACTGATAACCATCACATGAATCGACAACGATTCTAGCCCATTCATCGAATGGGAGTAGGACTGCAATGTGTTCCAGAGCCTACTGTATGCATGGAAGGCGGGGTTGAGTTTCATTGGCCAATGTCTGTATTTAAAGTGGTCATCATTGCAGGCTGCATATCTTCTCCACTTTAGGTTCTTCGGCAAGGCAGGAATGATACAATAACAATTGGACGATCTCCAACAGAATGGAAGACACTCCCTCTAAGTCTGTTTCATTGACCCAACTTGAGTACTGCCTTGAGTTTGAGCAATAGTAAGTGCTACTTGTTGGGGCAGTCATACAGTCATGATCCAAATGAAAAGCGTACACGATGGTGTTATATGTCTGTTTGAGAGATCACTTTGCACAAACAAAGTCTGCAAGATTGCTCAAACAAAAGCACTCACTTGTGTTCAGAGAACAGTAAGTGCTTCTTGTTGGGGTAGTTCTGGCGACTTTTCATACGACGTTTGGACAAATTTGATGATCTTAAATCACGATCATCTGAAATAGAGGAGTTGGCGATTTCCCTGTTTTAAAAACATTTGTCTTTTAGGGTCCAACCAGGGTGTACTGTTACTGGCATATTTGAAAAATGTCAATCAATCACTTTGTGATGACCTCAAATGGAAACGCCAATGTTATTTTTATTTTCATAAGTGCTTCCTTTTGGGGTTCTCTCGGCTGCGAATTTTTCTGGAGACAGCTGCTCACACTGATAACCATCACATGAATTGACAACGATTCTAGCCCATTCATCGAATGGGAGGATGCAATGGGTCCAACCAGGGTGTCATTTACAGCATCCATCTGCGGGTCACATTAGTTTCTCACTCTATATTTGTCAGTTTATCAACCCAAACAAACGTACTGACTGGAATTTTCACTGCAGTAAGTGCTTTTGTTGGGGTAGTGTTGCTGTAGCAACGTACGTCTTATGTCCGTTAAGAAATGGTCGGAACTTGACTCCCAGATTTGTATGGCCCTTGCATAGGTTATAGTTAAATGTTCAACGGAGTAAGGCTCCTTTTTGGTTGCTTTTGCATTACTGACATATTTGAAAAATGTCAATCAATCACTTCGTGATGACCTCAAATGGAAACGCCAATGTTATTTTTCTTTTCATAAGTGCTTCCTTTTGGGGTTCTCTCGGCTGCGAGTTTTTCTGGAGACAGCTGCTCAAACTGATAACCATCACATGAATCGACAACGATTCTAGCCCATTCATCGAATGGGAGTAGGACTGCAATGTGTTCCAGAACCTACTGTATGCATGGAAGGCGGGGTTGAGTTTCATTGGCCAATGTCTGTATTTAAAGTGGTTATCATTGCAGGCTGCATATCTTCTCCACTTTAGGATTTTCGGCAAGGCAGGAATGATACAATAACAATTGGACAATCTACAACAGAATGGAAGACACTCCTCCCTCTAAGTCTGTTTCATTGACCCAACTTGAGTACTGCCTTGAGTTTGAGCAATAGTAAGTGCTACTTGTTGGGGCAGTCATACAGTCATGATCCAAATGAAAAGCGTACACGATGGTGTTATATGTCTGTTTGAGAGATCACTTTTTTACAAACAAAGTCTGCAAGATTGCTCAAACAAAAGCACTCACTTGTGTTCAGAGAACAGTAAGTGCTTCTTGTTGGGGTAGTTCTGGCGACTTTTCATACGACGTTTGGACAAATTTGATGATCTTAAATCACGATCATCTGAAATAGAGGAGTTGGCGATTTCCTTGTTTTAAAAACATTTGTCTTTTAGGGTCCAACCAGGGTGTACTGTTACTGGCATATTTGAAAAATGTCAATCAATCACTTTGTGATGACCTCAAATGGAAACGCCAATGTTATTTTTATTTTCATAAGTGCTTCCTTTTGGGGTTCTCTCGGCTGCGAATTTTTCTGGAGACAGCTGCCCACACTGATAACCATCACATGAATTGACAACGATTCTAGCCCATTCATCGAATGGGAGGATGCAATGGGTCCAACCAGGGTGTCATTTACAGCATCCATCTACGGGTCACATTAGGTTCTCACTCTATATTTGTCAGTTTATCAACCCAAACAAACGTACTGACTGGAATTTTCACTGCAGTAAGTGCTTTTGTTGGGGTAGTGTTGCTGTAGCAACGTACGTCTTATGTCCGTTAAGAAATGGTAGGAACTTGACTCCCAGATTTGTATGGCCCTTGCATAGGTTATAGTTAAATGTTCAACGGAGTAAGGCTTCTTTTTGGTTGCTTTTGCATTACTGACATATTTGAAAAATGTCAATCAATCACTTCGTGATGACCTCAAATGGAAACGCCAATGTTATTTTTCTTTTCATAAGTGCTTCCTTTTGGGGTTCTCTCGGCTGCGAGTTTTTCTGGAGACAGCTGCTCAAACTGATAACCATCACATGAATCGACAACGATTCTAGCCCATTCATCGAATGGGAGTAGGACTGCAATGTGTTCCAGAGCCTATTGTATGCATGGAAGGCGGGGTTGAGTTTCATTGGCCAATGTCTGTATTTAAAGTGGTTATCATTGCAGGCTGCATATCTTCTCCACTTTAGGATCTTCGGCAAGGCAGGAATGATACAATAACAATTGGACAATCTCCAACAGAATGGAAGACACTCCCTCTAAGTCTGTTTCATTGACCCAACTTGAGTACTGCCTTGAGTTTGAGCAATAGTAAGTGCTACTTGTTGGGGCAGTCATACAGTCATGATCCAAATGAAAAGCGTACACGATGGTGTTATATGTCTGTTTGAGAGATCACTTTTTACAAACAAAGTCTGCAAGATTGCTCAAACAAAAGCACTCACTTGTGTTCAGAGAACAGTAAGTGCTTCTTGTTGGGGTAGTTCTGGCGACTTTTCATACGACGTTTGGACAAATTTGATGATCTTAAATCACGATCATCTGAAATAGAGGAGTTGGCGATTTCCCTGTTTTAAAAACATTTGTCTTTTAGGGTCCAACCAGGGTGTACTGTTACTGGCATATTTGAAAAATGTCAATCAATCACTTTGTGATGACCTCAAATGGAAACGCCAATGTTATTTTTATTTTCATAAGTGCTTCCTTTTGGGGTTCTCTCGGCTGCGAATTTTTCTGGAGACAGCTGCTCACACTGATAACCATCACATGAATTGACAACGATTCTAGCCCATTCATCGAATGGGAGGATGCAATGGGTCCAACCAGGGTGTCATTTACAGCATCCATCTGCGGGTCACATTAGGTTCTCACTCTATATTTGTCAGTTTCACAACCCAAACAAACGTACTGACTGGAATTTTCACTGCAGTAAGTGCTTTTGTTGGGGTAGTGTTGCTGCAGCAACGTACGTCTTATGTCCGTTAGGAAATGGTAGGAACTTGACTCCCAGATTTGTATGGCCCTTGCATAGGTTATAGTTAAATGTTCAACGGAGTAAGGCTCCTTTTTGGTTGCTTTTGCATTACTGACATATTTGAAAAATGTCAATCAATCACTTCGTGATGACCTCAAATGGAAACGCCAATGTTATTTTTCTTTTCATAAGTGCTTCCTTTTTTGGGTTCTCTCGGCTGCGAGTTTTTCTGGAGACAGCTGCTCAAACTGATAACCATCACATGAATCGACAACAATTCTAGCCCATTCATCGAATGGGAGTAGGACTGCAATGTGTTCCAGAGCCTATTGTATGCATGGAAGGCGGGGTTGAGTTTCATTGGCCAATGTCTGTATTTAAAGTGGTTATCATTGCAGGCTGCATATCTTCTCCACTTTAGGATCTTCGGCAAGGCAGGAATGATACAATAACAATTGGACAATCTCCAACAGAATGGAAGACACTCCTCCCTCTAAGTCTGTTTCATTGACCCAACTTGAGTACTGCCTTGAGTTTGAGCAATAGTAAGTGCTACTTGTTGGGGCAGTCATACAGTCATGATCCAAATGAAAAGCGTACACGATGGTGTTATATGTCTGTTTGAGAGATCACTTTTTACAAACAAAGTCTGCAAGATTGCTCAAACAAAAGCACTCACTTGTGTTCAGAGAACAGTAAGTGCTTCTTGTTGGGGTAGTTCTGGCGACTTTTCATACGACGTTTGGACAAATTTGATGATCTTAAATCACGATCATCTGAAATAGAGGAGTTGGCGATTTCCCTGTTTTAAAAACATTTGTCTTTTAGGGTCCAACCAGGGTGTACTGTTACTGGCATATTTGAAAAATGTCAATCAATCACTTTGTGATGACCTCAAATGGAAACGCCAATGTTATTTTTATTTTCATAAGTGCTTCCTTTTGGGGTTCTCTCGGCTGCGAATTTTTCTGGAGACAGCTGCTCACACTGATAACCATCACATGAATTGACAACGATTCTAGCCCATTCATCGAATGGGAGGATGCAATGGGTCCAACCAGGGTGTCATTTACAGCATCCATCTGCGGGTCACATTAGGTTCTCACTCTATATTTGTCAGTTTCACAACCCAAACAAACGTACTGACTGGAATTTTCACTGCAGTAAGTGCTTTTGTTGGGGTAGTGTTGCTGCAGCAACGTACGTCTTATGTCCGTTAGGAAATGGTAGGAACTTGACTCCCAGATTTGTATGGCCCTTGCATAGGTTATAGTTAAATGTTCAACGGAGTAAGGCTCCTTTTTGGTTGCTTTTGCATTACTGACATATTTGAAAAATGTCAATCAATCACTTCGTGATGACCTCAAATGGAAACGCCAATGTTATTTTTCTTTTCATAAGTGCTTCCTTTTTTGGGTTCTCTCGGCTGCGAGTTTTTCTGGAGACAGCTGCTCAAACTGATAACCATCACATGAATCGACAACAATTCTAGCCCATTCATCGAATGGGAGTAGGACTGCAATGTGTTCCAGAGCCTACTGTATGCATGGAAGGCGGGGTTGAGTTTCATTGGCCAATGTCTGTATTTAAAGTGGTTATCATTGCAGGCTGCATATCTTCTCCACTTTAGGATCTTCGGCAAGGCAGGAATGATACAATAACAATTGGACAATCTCCAACAGAATGGAAGACACTCCTCCCTCTAAGTCTGTTTCATTGACCCAACTTGAGTACTGCCTTGAGTTTGAGCAATAGTAAGTGCTACTTGTTGGGGCAGTCATACAGTCATGATCCAAATGAAAAGCGTACACGATGGTGTTATATGTCTGTTTGAGAGATCACTTTGTACAAACAAAGTCTGCAAGATTGCTCAAACAAAAGCACTCACTTGTGTTCAGAGAACAGTAAGTGCTTCTTGTTGGGGTAGTTCTGGCGACTTTTCATACGACGTTTGGACAAATTTGATGATCTTAAATCACGATCATCTGAAATAGAGGAGTTGGTGATTTCCCTGTTTTAAAAACATTTGTCTTTTTGGGTCCAACCAGGGTGTACTGTTACTGGCATATTTGAAAAATGTCAATCAATCACTTTGTGATGACCTCAAATGGAAACGCCAATGTTATTTTTATTTTCATAAGTGCTTCCTTTTGGGGTTCTCTCGGCTGCGAATTTTTCTGGAGACAGCTGCTCACACTGATAACCATCACATGAATTGACAACGATTCTAGCCCATTCATCGAATGGGAGGATGCAATGGGTCCAACCAGGGTGTCATTTACAGCATCCATCTGCAGGTCACATTAGGTTCTCACTCTATATTTGTCAGTTTCACAACCCAAACAAACGTACTGACTGGAATTTTCACTGCAGTAAGTGCTTTTGTTGGGGTAGTGTTGCTGTAGCAACGTACGTCTTATGTCCGTTAAGAAATGGTAGGAACTTGACTCCCAGATTTCTATGGCCCTTGCATAGGTTATAGTTTAATATTCAACGAAGTAAGGCTCCTTTTTGGTTGCTTTTGCATTACTGACATATTTGAAAAATGTCAATCAATCACTTCGTGATGACCTCAAATGGAAACGCCAATGTTATTTTTCTTTTCATAAGTGCTTCCTTTTGGGGTTCTCTCGGCTGCAAGTTTTTCTGGAGACAGCTGCTCAAACTGATAACCATCACATGAATCGACAACGATTCTAGCCCATTCATCGAATGGGAGTAGGACTGCAATGTGTTCCAGAGCCTATTGTATGCATGGAAGGCGGGGTTGAGTTTCATTGGCCAATGTCTGTATTTAAAGTGGTTATCATTGCAGGCTGCATATCTTCTCCACTTTAGGTTCTTCGGCAAGGCAGGAATGATACAATAACAATTGGACGATCTCCAACAGAATGGAAGACACTCCCTCTAAGTCTGTTTCATTGACCCAACTTGAGTACTGCCTTGAGTTTGAGCAATAGTAAGTGCTACTTGTTGGGGCAGTCATACAGTCATGATCCAAATGAAAAGCGTACACGATGGTGTTATATGTCTGTTTGAGAGATCACTTTGTACAAACAAAGTCTGCAAGATTGCTCAAACAAAAGCACTCACTTGTGTTCAGAGAACAGTAAGTGCTTCTTGTTGGGGTAGTTCTGGCGACTTTTCATACGACGTTTGGACAAATTTGATGATCTTAAATCACGATCATCTGAAATAGAGGAGTTGGCGATTTCCTTGTTTTAAAAACATTTGTCTTTTAGGGTCCAACCAGGGTGTACTGTTACTGGCATATTTGAAAAATGTCAATCAATCACTTTGTGATGACCTCAAATGGAAACGCCAATGTTATTTTTATTTTCATAAGTGCTTCCTTTTGGGGTTCTCTCGGCTGCGAATGTTTCTGGAGACAGCTGCTCACACTGATAACCATCACATGAATTGACAACGATTCTAGCCCATTCATCGAATGGGAGGATGCAATGGGTCCAACCAGGGTGTCATTTACAGCATCCATCTGCGGGTCACATTAGGTTCTCACTCTATATTTGTCAGTTTCACAACCCAAACAAACGTACTGACTGGAATTTTCACTGCAGTAAGTGCTTTTGTTGGGGTAGTGTTGCTGCAGCAACGTACGTCTTATGTCCGTTAGGAAATGGTAGGAACTTGACTCCCAGATTTGTATGGCCCTTGCATAGGTTATAGTTAAATGTTCAACGGAGTAAGGCTCCTTTTTGGTTGCTTTTGCATTACTGACATATTTGAAAAATGTCAATCAATCACTTCGTGATGACCTCAAATGGAAACGCCAATGTTATTTTTCTTTTCATAAGTGCTTCCTTTTGGGGTTCTCTCGGCTGCGAGTTTTTCTGGAGACAGCTGCTCAAACTGATAACCATCACATGAATCGACAACGATTCTAGCCCATTCATCGAATGGGAGTAGGACTGCAATGTGTTCCAGAGCCTACTGTATGCATGGAAGGCGGGGTTGAGTTTCATTGGCCAATGTCTGTATTTAAAGTGGTCATCATTGCAGGCTGCATATCTTCTCCACTTTAGGTTCTTCGGCAAGGCAGGAATGATACAATAACAATTGGACGATCTCCAACAGAATGGAAGACACTCCCTCTAAGTCTGTTTCATTGACCCAACTTGAGTACTGCCTTGAGTTTGAGCAATAGTAAGTGCTACTTGTTGGGGCAGTCATACAGTCATGATCCAAATGAAAAGCGTACACGATGGTGTTATATGTCTGTTTGAGAGATCACTTTGCACAAACAAAGTCTGCAAGATTGCTCAAACAAAAGCACTCACTTGTGTTCAGAGAACAGTAAGTGCTTCTTGTTGGGGTAGTTCTGGCGACTTTTCATACGACGTTTGGACAAATTTGATGATCTTAAATCACGATCATCTGAAATAGAGGAGTTGGCGATTTCCCTGTTTTAAAAACATTTGTCTTTTAGGGTCCAACCAGGGTGTACTGTTACTGGCATATTTGAAAAATGTCAATCAATCACTTTGTGATGACCTCAAATGGAAACGCCAATGTTATTTTTATTTTCATAAGTGCTTCCTTTTGGGGTTCTCTCGGCTGCGAATTTTTCTGGAGACAGCTGCTCACACTGATAACCATCACATGAATTGACAACGATTCTAGCCCATTCATCGAATGGGAGGATGCAATGGGTCCAACCAGGGTGTCATTTACAGCATCCATCTGCGGGTCACATTAGGTTCTCACTCTATATTTGTCAGTTTCACAACCCAAACAAACGTACTGACTGGAATTTTCACTGCAGTAAGTGCTTTTGTTGGGGTAGTGTTGCTGTAGCAACGTACGTCTTATGTCCGTTAAGAAATGGTAGGAACTTGACTCCCAGATTTGTATGGCCCTTGCATAGGTTATAGTTAAATGTTCAACGGAGTAAGGCTCCTTTTTGGTTGCTTTTGCATTACTGACATATTTGAAAAATGTCAATCAATCACTTCGTGATGACCTCAAATGGAAACGCCAATGTTATTTTTCTTTTCATAAGTGCTTCCTTTTGGGGTTCTCTCGGCTGCGAGTTTTTCTGGAGACAGCTGCTCAAACTGATAACCATCACATGAATCGACAACGATTCTAGCCCATTCATCGAATGGGAGTAGGACTGCAATGTGTTCCAGAGCCTACTGTATGCATGGAAGGCGGGGTTGAGTTTCATTGGCCAATGTCTGTATTTAAAGTGGTTATCATTGCAGGCTGCATATCTTCTCCACTTTAGGATCTTCGGCAAGGCAGGAATGATACAATAACAATTGGACAATCTACAACAGAATGGAAGACACTCCCTCTAAGTCTGTTTCATTGACCCAACTTGAGTACTGCCTTGAGTTTGAGCAATAGTAAGTGCTACTTGTTGGGGCAGTCATACAGTCATGATCCAAATGAAAAGCGTACACGATGGTGTTATATGTCTGTTTGAGAGATCACTTTGTACAAACAAAGTCTGCAAGATTGCTCAAACAAAAGCACTCACTTGTGTTCAGAGAACAGTAAGTGCTTCTTGTTGGGGTAGTTCTGGCGACTTTTCATACGACGTTTGGACAAATTTGATGATCTTAAATCACGATCATCTGAAATAGAGGAGTTGGTGATTTCCCTGTTTTAAAAACATTTGTCTTTTTGGGTCCAACCAGGGTGTACTGTTACTGGCATATTTGAAAAATGTCAATCAATCACTTTGTGATGACCTCAAATGGAAACGCCAATGTTATTTTTATTTTCATAAGTGCTTCCTTTTGGGGTTCTCTCGGCTGCGAATTTTTCTGGAGACAGCTGCTCACACTGATAACCATCACATGAATTGACAACGATTCTAGCCCATTCATCGAATGGGAGGATGCAATGGGTCCAACCAGGGTGTCATTTACAGCATCCATCTGCAGGTCACATTAGGTTCTCACTCTATATTTGTCAGTTTCACAACCCAAACAAACGTACTGACTGGAATTTTCACTGCAGTAAGTGCTTTTGTTGGGGTAGTGTTGCTGTAGCAACGTACGTCTTATGTCCGTTAAGAAATGGTAGGAACTTGACTCCCAGATTTCTATGGCCCTTGCATAGGTTATAGTTTAATATTCAACGAAGTAAGGCTCCTTTTTGGTTGCTTTTGCATTACTGACATATTTGAAAAATGTCAATCAATCACTTCGTGATGACCTCAAATGGAAACGCCAATGTTATTTTTATTTTCATAAGTGCTTCCTTTTGGGGTTCTCTCGGCTGCGAATTTTTCTGGAGACAGCTGCTCACACTGATAACCATCACATGAATTGACAACGATTCTAGCCCATTCATCGAATGGGAGGATGCAATGGGTCCAACCAGGGTGTCATTTACAGCATCCATCTGCGGGTCACATTAGGTTCTCACTCTATATTTGTCAGTTTCACAACCCAAACAAACGTACTGACTGGAATTTTCACTGCAGTAAGTGCTTTTGTTGGGGTAGTGTTGCTGCAGCAACGTACGTCTTATGTCCGTTAGGAAATGGTAGGAACTTGACTCCCAGATTTGTATGGCCCTTGCATAGGTTATAGTTAAATGTTCAACGGAGTAAGGCTCCTTTTTGGTTGCTTTTGCATTACTGACATATTTGAAAAATGTCAATCAATCACTTCGTGATGACCTCAAATGGAAACGCCAATGTTATTTTTCTTTTCATAAGTGCTTCCTTTTGGGGTTCTCTCGGCTGCGAGTTGTTCTGGAGACAGCTGCTCAAACTGATAACCATCACATGAATCGACAACGATTCTAGCCCATTCATCGAATGGGAGTAGGACTGCAATGTGTTCCAGAGCCTATTGTATGCATGGAAGGCGGGGTTGAGTTTCATTGGCCAATGTCTGTATTTAAAGTGGTTATCATTGCAGGCTGCATATCTTCTCCACTTTAGGTTCTTCGGCAAGGCAGGAATGATACAATAACAATTGGACGATCTCCAACAGAATGGAAGACACTCCCTCTAAGTCTGTTTCATTGACCCAACTTGAGTACTGCCTTGAGTTTGAGCAATAGTAAGTGCTACTTGTTGGGGCAGTCATACAGTCATGATCCAAATGAAAAGCGTACACGATGGTGTTATATGTCTGTTTGAGAGATCACTTTGTACAAACAAAGTCTGCAAGATTGCTCAAACAAAAGCACTCACTTGTGTTCAGAGAGCAGTAAGTGCTTCTTGTTGGGGTAGTTCTGGCGACTTTTCATACGACGTTTGGACAAATTTGATGATCTTAAATCACGATCATCTGAAATAAGAGGAGTTGGTGATTTCCCTGTTTTAAAAACATTTGTCTTTTAGGGTCCAACCAGGGTGTACTGTTACTGGCATATTTGAAAAATGTCAATCAATCACTTTGTGATGACCTCAAATGGAAACGCCAATGTTATTTTTATTTTCATAAGTGCTTCCTTTTGGGGTTCTCTCGGCTGCGAATTTTTCTGGAGACAGCTGCTCACACTGATAACCATCACATGAATTGACAACGATTCTAGCCCATTCATCGAATGGGAGGATGCAATGGGTCCAACCAGGGTGTCATTTACAGCATCCATCTGCGGGTCACATTAGGTTCTCACTCTATATTTGTCAGTTTCACAACCCAAACAAACGTACTGACTGGAATTTTCACTGCAGTAAGTGCTTTTGTTGGGGTAGTGTTGCTGTAGCAACGTACGTCTTATGTCCGTTAAGAAATGGTAGGAACTTGACTCCCAGATTTGTATGGCCCTTGCATAGGTTATAGTTAAATGTTCAACGGAGTAAGGCTCCTTTTTGGTTGCTTTTGCATTACTGACATATTTGAAAAATGTCAATCAATCACTTCGTGATGACCTCAAATGGAAACGCCAATGTTATTTTTCTTTTCATAAGTGCTTCCTTTTGGGGTTCTCTCGGCTGCGAGTTTTTCTGGAGACAGCTGCTCAAACTGATAACCATCACATGAATCGACAACGATTCTAGCCCATTCATCGAATGGGAGTAGGACTGCAATGTGTTCCAGAGCCTACTGTATGCATGGAAGGCGGGGTTGAGTTTCATTGGCCAATGTCTGTATTTAAAGTGGTTATCATTGCAGGCTGCATATCTTCTCCACTTTAGGATCTTCGGCAAGGCAGGAATGATACAATAACAATTGGACAATCTACAACAGAATGGAAGACACTCCCTCTAAGTCTGTTTCATTGACCCAACTTGAGTACTGCCTTGAGTTTGAGCAATAGTAAGTGCTACTTGTTGGGGCAGTCATACAGTCATGATCCAAATGAAAAGCGTACACGATGGTGTTATATGTCTGTTTGAGAGATCACTTTGTACAAACAAAGTCTGCAAGATTGCTCAAACAAAAGCACTCACTTGTGTTCAGAGAACAGTAAGTGCTTCTTGTTGGGGTAGTTCTGGCGACTTTTCATACGACGTTTGGACAAATTTGATGATCTTAAATCACGATCATCTGAAATAGAGGAGTTGGTGATTTCCCTGTTTTAAAAACATTTGTCTTTTTGGGTCCAACCAGGGTGTACTGTTACTGGCATATTTGAAAAATGTCAATCAATCACTTTGTGATGACCTCAAATGGAAACGCCAATGTTATTTTTATTTTCATAAGTGCTTCCTTTTGGGGTTCTCTCGGCTGCGAATTTTTCTGGAGACAGCTGCTCACACTGATAACCATCACATGAATTGACAACGATTCTAGCCCATTCATCGAATGGGAGGATGCAATGGGTCCAACCAGGGTGTCATTTACAGCATCCATCTGCAGGTCACATTAGGTTCTCACTCTATATTTGTCAGTTTCACAACCCAAACAAACGTACTGACTGGAATTTTCACTGCAGTAAGTGCTTTTGTTGGGGTAGTGTTGCTGTAGCAACGTACGTCTTATGTCCGTTAAGAAATGGTAGGAACTTGACTCCCAGATTTCTATGGCCCTTGCATAGGTTATAGTTTAATATTCAACGAAGTAAGGCTCCTTTTTGGTTGCTTTTGCATTACTGACATATTTGAAAAATGTCAATCAATCACTTCGTGATGACCTCAAATGGAAACGCCAATGTTATTTTTCTTTTCATAAGTGCTTCCTTTTGGGGTTCTCTCGGCTGCGAATTTTTCTGGAGACAGCTGCTCACACTGATAACCATCACATGAATTGACAACGATTCTAGCCCATTCATCGAATGGGAGGATGCAATGGGTCCAACCAGGGTGTCATTTACAGCATCCATCTGCGGGTCACATTAGGTTCTCACTCTATATTTGTCAGTTTCACAACCCAAACAAACGTACTGACTGGAATTTTCACTGCAGTAAGTGCTTTTGTTGGGGTAGTGTTGCTGCAGCAACGTACGTCTTATGTCCGTTAGGAAATGGTAGGAACTTGACTCCCAGATTTGTATGGCCCTTGCATAGGTTATAGTTAAATGTTCAACGGAGTAAGGCTCCTTTTTGGTTGCTTTTGCATTACTGACATATTTGAAAAATGTCAATCAATCACTTCGTGATGACCTCAAATGGAAACGCCAATGTTATTTTTCTTTTCATAAGTGCTTCCTTTTGGGGTTCTCTCGGCTGCGAGTTGTTCTGGAGACAGCTGCTCAAACTGATAACCATCACATGAATCGACAACGATTCTAGCCCATTCATCGAATGGGAGTAGGACTGCAATGTGTTCCAGAGCCTATTGTATGCATGGAAGGCGGGGTTGAGTTTCATTGGCCAATGTCTGTATTTAAAGTGGTTATCATTGCAGGCTGCATATCTTCTCCACTTTAGGTTCTTCGGCAAGGCAGGAATGATACAATAACAATTGGATGATCTCCAACAGAATGGAAGACACTCCCTCTAAGTCTGTTTCATTGACCCAACTTGAGTACTGCCTTGAGTTTGAGCAATAGTAAGTGCTACTTGTTGGGGCAGTCATACAGTCATGATCCAAATGAAAAGCGTACACGATGGTGTTATATGTCTGTTTGAGAGATCACTTTTTACAAACAAAGTCTGCAAGATTGCTCAAACAAAAGCACTCACTTGTGTTCAGAGAACAGTAAGTGCTTCTTGTTGGGGTAGTTCTGGCGACTTTTCATACGACGTTTGGACAAATTTGATGATCTTAAATCACGATCATCTGAAATAGAGGAGTTGGCGATTTCCCTGTTTTAAAAACATTTGTCTTTTAGGGTCCAACCAGGGTGTACTGTTACTGGCATATTTGAAAAATGTCAATCAATCACTTTGTGATGACCTCAAATGGAAACGCCAATGTTATTTTTATTTTCATAAGTGCTTCCTTTTGGGGTTCTCTCGGCTGCGAATTTTTCTGGAGACAGCTGCTCACACTGATAACCATCACATGAATTGACAACGATTCTAGCCCATTCATCGAATGGGAGGATGCAATGGGTCCAACCAGGGTGTCATTTACAGCATCCATCTGCGGGTCACATTAGGTTCTCACTCTATATTTGTCAGTTTCACAACCCAAACAAACGTACTGACTGGAATTTTCACTGCAGTAAGTGCTTTTGTTGGGGTAGTGTTGCTGCAGCAACGTACGTCTTATGTCCGTTAGGAAATGGTAGGAACTTGACTCCCAGATTTGTATGGCCCTTGCATAGGTTATAGTTAAATGTTCAACGGAGTAAGGCTCCTTTTTGGTTGCTTTTGCATTACTGACATATTTGAAAAATGTCAATCAATCACTTCGTGATGACCTCAAATGGAAACGCCAATGTTATTTTTCTTTTCATAAGTGCTTCCTTTTTTGGGTTCTCTCGGCTGCGAGTTTTTCTGGAGACAGCTGCTCAAACTGATAACCATCACATGAATCGACAACAATTCTAGCCCATTCATCGAATGGGAGTAGGACAGCAATGTGTTCCAGAGCCTATTGTATGCATGGAAGGCGGGGTTGAGTTTCATTGGCCAATGTCTGTATTTAAAGTGGTTATCATTGCAGGCTGCATATCTTCTCCACTTTAGGATCTTCGGCAAGGCAGGAATGATACAATAACAATTGGACAATCTCCAACAGAATGGAAGACACTCCTCCCTCTAAGTCTGTTTCATTGACCCAACTTGAGTACTGCCTTGAGTTTGAGCAATAGTAAGTGCTACTTGTTGGGGCAGTCATACAGTCATGATCCAAATGAAAAGCGTACACGATGGTGTTATATGTCTGTTTGAGAGATCACTTTTTACAAACAAAGTCTGCAAGATTGCTCAAACAAAAGCACTCACTTGTGTTCAGAGAGCAGTAAGTGCTTCTTGTTGGGGTAGTTCTGGCGACTTTTCATACGACGTTTGGACAAATTTGATGATCTTAAATCACGATCATCTGAAATAAGAGGAGTTGGTGATTTCCCTGTTTTAAAAACATTTGTCTTTTAGGGTCCAACCAGGGTGTACTGTTACTGGCATATTTGAAAAATGTCAATCAATCACTTTGTGATGACCTCAAATGGAAACGCCAATGTTATTTTTATTTTCATAAGTGCTTCCTTTTGGGGTTCTCTCGGCTGCGAATTTTTCTGGAGACAGCTGCTCACACTGATAACCATCACATGAATTGACAACGATTCTAGCCCATTCATCGAATGGGAGGATGCAATGGGTCCAACCAGGGTGTCATTTACAGCATCCATCTGCGGGTCACATTAGGTTCTCACTCTATATTTGTCAGTTTCACAACCCAAACAAACGTACTGACTGGAATTTTCACTGCAGTAAGTGCTTTTGTTGGGGTAGTGTTGCTGTAGCAACGTACGTCTTATGTCCGTTAAGAAATGGTAGGAACTTGACTCCCAGATTTGTATGGCCCTTGCATAGGTTATAGTTAAATGTTCAACGGAGTAAGGCTCCTTTTTGGTTGCTTTTGCATTACTGACATGTTTGAAAAATGTCAATCAATCACTTCGTGATGACCTCAAATGGAAACGCCAATGTTATTTTTCTTTTCATAAGTGCTTCCTTTTGGGGTTCTCTCGGCTGCGAGTTTTTCTGGAGACAGCTGCTCAAACTGATAACCATCACATGAATCGACAACGATTCTAGCCCATTCATCGAATGGGAGTAGTACTGCAATGTGTTCCAGAGCCTACTGTATGCATGGAAGGCGGGGTTGAGTTTCATTGGCCAATGTCTGTATTTAAAGTGGTTATCATTGCAGGCTGCATATCTTCTCCACTTTAGGATCTTCGGCAAGGCAGGAATGATACAATAACAATTGGACAATCTACAACAGAATGGAAGACACTCCCTCTAAGTCTGTTTCATTGACCCAACTTGAGTACTGCCTTGAGTTTGAGCAATAGTAAGTGCTACTTGTTGGGGCAGTCATACAGTCATGATCCAAATGAAAAGCGTACACGATGGTGTTATATGTCTGTTTGAGAGATCACTTTGTACAAACAAAGTCTGCAAGATTGCTCAAACAAAAGCACTCACTTGTGTTCAGAGAACAGTAAGTGCTTCTTGTTGGGGTAGTTCTGGCGACTTTTCATACGACGTTTGGACAAATTTGATGATCTTAAATCACGATCATCTGAAATAGAGGAGTTGGTGATTTCCCTGTTTTAAAAACATTTGTCTTTTTGGGTCCAACCAGGGTGTACTGTTACTGGCATATTTGAAAAATGTCAATCAATCACTTTGTGATGACCTCAAATGGAAACGCCAATGTTATTTTTATTTTCATAAGTGCTTCCTTTTGGGGTTCTCTCGGCTGCGAATTTTTCTGGAGACAGCTGCTCACACTGATAACCATCACATGAATTGACAACGATTCTAGCCCATTCATCGAATGGGAGGATGCAATGGGTCCAACCAGGGTGTCATTTACAGCATCCATCTGCAGGTCACATTAGGTTCTCACTCTATATTTGTCAGTTTCACAACCCAAACAAACGTACTGACTGGAATTTTCACTGCAGTAAGTGCTTTTGTTGGGGTAGTGTTGCTGTAGCAACGTACGTCTTATGTCCGTTAAGAAATGGTAGGAACTTGACTCCCAGATTTCTATGGCCCTTGCATAGGTTATAGTTTAATATTCAACGAAGTAAGGCTCCTTTTTGGTTGCTTTTGCATTACTGACATATTTGAAAAATGTCAATCAATCACTTCGTGATGACCTCAAATGGAAACGCCAATGTTATTTTTCTTTTCATAAGTGCTTCCTTTTGGGGTTCTCTCGGCTGCAAGTTTTTCTGGAGACAGCTGCTCAAACTGATAACCATCACATGAATCGACAACGATTCTAGCCCATTCATCGAATGGGAGTAGGACTGCAATGTGTTCCAGAGCCTATTGTATGCATGGAAGGCGGGGTTGAGTTTCATTGGCCAATGTCTGTATTTAAAGTGGTTATCATTGCAGGCTGCATATCTTCTCCACTTTAGGTTCTTCGGCAAGGCAGGAATGATACAATAACAATTGGACGATCTCCAACAGAATGGAAGACACTCCCTCTAAGTCTGTTTCATTGACCCAACTTGAGTACTGCCTTGAGTTTGAGCAATAGTAAGTGCTACTTGTTGGGGCAGTCATACAGTCATGATCCAAATGAAAAGCGTACACGATGGTGTTATATGTCTGTTTGAGAGATCACTTTTTACAAACAAAGTCTGCAAGATTGCTCAAACAAAAGCACTCACTTGTGTTCAGAGAACAGTAAGTGCTTCTTGTTGGGGTAGTTCTGGCGACTTTTCATACGACGTTTGGACAAATTTGATGATCTTAAATCACGATCATCTGAAATAGAGGAGTTGGCGATTTCCTTGTTTTAAAAACATTTGTCTTTTAGGGTCCAACCAGGGTGTACTGTTACTGGCATATTTGAAGAATGTCAATCAATCACTTTGTGATGACCTCAAATGGAAACGCCAATGTTATTTTTATTTTCATAAGTGCTTCCTTTTGAGGTTCTCTCGGCTGCGAATTTTTCTGGAGACAGCTGCTCACACTGATAACCATCACATGAATTGACAACGATTCTAGCCCATTCATCGAATGGGAGGATGCAATGGGTCCAACCAGGGTGTCATTTACAGCATCCATCTGCGGGTCACATTAGGTTCTCACTCTATATTTGTCAGTTTATCAACCCAAACAAACGTACTGACTGGAATTTTCACTGCAGTAAGTGCTTTTGTTGGGGTAGTGTTGCTGTAGCAACGTACGTCTTATGTCCGTTAAGAAATGGTAGGAACTTGACTCCCAGATTTGTATGGCCCTTGCATAGGTTATAGTTAAATGTTCAACGGAGTAAGGCTCCTTTTTGGTTGCTTTTGCATTACTGACATATTTGAAAAATGTCAATCAATCACTTCGTGATGACCTCAAATGGAAACGCCAATGTTATTTTTCTTTTCATAAGTGCTTCCTTTTGGGGTTCTCTCGGCTGCGAATTTTTCTGGAGACAGCTGCTCACACTGATAACCATCACATGAATTGACAACGATTCTAGCCCATTCATCGAATGGGAGGATGCAATGGGTCCAACCAGGGTGTCATTTACAGCATCCATCTGCAGGTCACATTAGGTTCTCACTCTATATTTGTCAGTTTCACAACCCAAACAAACGTACTGACTGGAATTTTCACTGCAGTAAGTGCTTTTGTTGGGGTAGTGTTTCTGTAGCAACGTACGTCTTATGTCCGTTAAGAAATGGTAGGAACTTGACTCCCAGATTTCTATGGCCCTTGCATAGGTTATAGTTTAATATTCAACGAAGTAAGGCTCCTTTTTGGTTGCTTTTGCATTACTGACATATTTGAAAAATGTCAATCAATCACTTCGTGATGACCTCAAATGGAAACGCCAATGTTATTTTTCTTTTCATAAGTGCTTCCTTTTGGGGTTCTCTCGGCTGCAAGTTTTTCTGGAGACAGCTGCTCAAACTGATAACCATCACATGAATCGACAACGATTCTAGCCCATTCATCGAATGGGAGGAGGACTGCAATGTGTTCCAGAGCCTATTGTATGCATGGAAGGCGGGGTTGAGTTTCATTGGCCAATGTCTGTATTTAAAGTGGTTATCATTGCAGGCTGCATATCTTCTCCACTTTAGGTTCTTCGGCAAGGCAGGAATGATACAATAACAATTGGACGATCTCCAACAGAATGGAAGACACTCCCTCTAAGTCTGTTTCATTGACCCAACTTGAGTACTGCCTTGAGTTTGAGCAATAGTAAGTGCTACTTGTTGGGGCAGTCATACAGTCATGATCCAAATGAAAAGCGTACACGATGGTGTTATATGTCTGTTTGAGAGATCACTTTGCACAAACAAAGTCTGCAAGATTGCTCAAACAAAAGCACTCACTTGTGTTCAGAGAACAGTAAGTGCTTCTTGTTGGGGTAGTTCTGGCGACTTTTCATACGACGTTTGGACAAATTTGATGATCTTAAATCACGATCATCTGAAATAGAGGAGTTGGCGATTTCCCTGTTTTAAAAACATTTGTCTTTTAGGGTCCAACCAGGGTGTCATTTACAGAATCCATCTGGGGGTCACATTAGGTTCTCACTCTATATTTGTCAGTTTCACAACCCAAACAAACGTACTGACTAGAATTTTCACTGCAGTAAGTGCTTTTGTTGGGGTAGTGTTGCTGCAGCAACGTACGTCTTATGTCCGTTAGGAAATGGTAGGAACTTGACTCCCAGATTTGTATGGCCCTTGCATAGGTTATAGTTAAATGTTCAACGGAGTAAGGCTCCTTTTTGGTTGCTTTTGCATTACTGACATATTTGAAAAATGTCAATCAATCACTTCGTGATGACCTCAAATGGAAACGCCAATGTTATTTTTATTTTCATAAGTGCTTCCTTTTGGGGTTCTCTCGGCTGCGAGTTGTTCTGGAGACAGCTGCTCAAACTGATAACCATCACATGAATCGACAACGATTCTAGCCCATTCATCGAATGGGAGTAGGACTGCAATGTGTTCCAGAGCCTATTGTATGCATGGAAGGCGGGGTTGAGTTTCATTGGCCAATGTCTGTATTTAAAGTGGTTATCATTGCAGGCTGCATATCTTCTCCACTTTAGGTTCTTCGGCAAGGCAGGAATGATACAATAACAATTGGATGATCTCCAACAGAATGGAAGACACTCCCTCTAAGTCTGTTTCATTGACCCAACTTGAGTACTGCCTTGAGTTTGAGCAATAGTAAGTGCTACTTGTTGGGGCAGTCATACAGTCATGATCCAAATGAAAAGCGTACACGATGGTGTTATATGTCTGTTTGAGAGATCACTTTGTACAAACAAAGTCTGCAAGATTGCTCAAACAAAAGCACTCACTTGTGTTCAGAGAGCAGTAAGTGCTTCTTGTTGGGGTAGTTCTGGCGACTTTTCATACGACGTTTGGACAAATTTGATGATCTTAAATCACGATCATCTGAAATAAGAGGAGTTGGTGATTTCCCTGTTTTAAAAACATTTGTCTTTTAGGGTCCAACCAGGGTGTACTGTTACTGGCATATTTGAAAAATGTCAATCAATCACTTTGTGATGACCTCAAATGGAAACGCCAATGTTATTTTTATTTTCATAAGTGCTTCCTTTTGGGGTTCTCTCGGCTGCGAATTTTTCTGGAGACAGCTGCTCACACTGATAACCATCACATGAATTGACAACGATTCTAGCCCATTCATCGAATGGGAGGATGCAATGGGTCCAACCAGGGTGTCATTTACAGCATCCATCTGCGGGTCACATTAGGTTCTCACTCTATATTTGTCAGTTTCACAACCCAAACAAACGTACTGACTGGAATTTTCACTGCAGTAAGTGCTTTTGTTGGGGTAGTGTTGCTGCAGCAACGTACGTCTTATGTCCGTTAGGAAATGGTAGGAACTTGACTCCCAGATTTGTATGGCCCTTGCATAGGTTATAGTTAAATGTTCAACGGAGTAAGGCTCCTTTTTGGTTGCTTTTGCATTACTGACATATTTGAAAAATGTCAATCAATCACTTCGTGATGACCTCAAATGGAAACGCCAATGTTATTTTTCTTTTCATAAGTGCTTCCTTTTGGGGTTCTCTCGGCTGCGAGTTTTTCTGGAGACAGCTGCTCAAACTGATAACCATCACATGAATCGACAACGATTCTAGCCCATTCATCGAATGGGAGTAGGACTGCAATGTGTTCCAGAACCTACTGTATGCATGGAAGGCGGGGTTGAGTTTCATTGGCCAATGTCTGTATTTAAAGTGGTTATCATTGCAGGCTGCATATCTTCTCCACTTTAGGATTTTCGGCAAGGCAGGAATGATACAATAACAATTGGACAATCTACAACAGAATGGAAGACACTCCTCCCTCTAAGTCTGTTTCATTGACCCAACTTGAGTACTGCCTTGAGTTTGAGCAATAGTAAGTGCTACTTGTTGGGGCAGTCATACAGTCATGATCCAAATGAAAAGCGTACACGATGGTGTTATATGTCTGTTTGAGAGATCACTTTTTTACAAACAAAGTCTGCAAGATTGCTCAAACAAAAGCACTCACTTGTGTTCAGAGAACAGTAAGTGCTTCTTGTTGGGGTAGTTCTGGCGACTTTTCATACGACGTTTGGACAAATTTGATGATCTTAAATCACGATCATCTGAAATAGAGGAGTTGGCGATTTCCTTGTTTTAAAAACATTTGTCTTTTAGGGTCCAACCAGGGTGTACTGTTACTGGCATATTTGAAAAATGTCAATCAATCACTTTGTGATGACCTCAAATGGAAACGCCAATGTTATTTTTATTTTCATAAGTGCTTCCTTTTGGGGTTCTCTCGGCTGCGAATTTTTCTGGAGACAGCTGCCCACACTGATAACCATCACATGAATTGACAACGATTCTAGCCCATTCATCGAATGGGAGGATGCAATGGGTCCAACCAGGGTGTCATTTACAGCATCCATCTGCGGGTCACATTAGGTTCTCACTCTATATTTGTCAGTTTATCAACCCAAACAAACGTACTGACTGGAATTTTCACTGCAGTAAGTGCTTTTGTTGGGGTAGTGTTGCTGTAGCAACGTACGTCTTATGTCCGTTAAGAAATGGTAGGAACTTGACTCCCAGATTTCTATGGCCCTTGCATAGGTTATAGTTAAATGTTCAACGGAGTAAGGCTCCTTTTTGGTTGCTTTTGCATTACTGACATATTTGAAAAATGTCAATCAATCACTTCGTGATGACCTCAAATGGAAACGCCAATGTTATTTTTCTTTTCATAA
Organism: Leptonotus elevatus; assembly: GCF_054856555.1. Classification (NCBI taxonomy): domain Eukaryota; kingdom Metazoa; phylum Chordata; class Actinopteri; order Syngnathiformes; family Syngnathidae; genus Leptonotus; species Leptonotus elevatus. The sequence continues at coordinate 650,148 of NC_141254.1, forward strand.
GTGCTTCCTTTTGGGGTTCTCTCGGCTGCAAGTTTTTCTGGAGACAGCTGCTCAAACTGATAACCATCACATGAATCGACAACGATTCTAGCCCATTCATCGAATGGGAGGAGGACTGCAATGTGTTCCAGAGCCTATTGTATGCATGGAAGGCGGGGTTGAGTTTCATTGGCCAATGTCTGTATTTAAAGTGGTTATCATTGCAGGCTGCATATCTTCTCCACTTTAGGTTCTTCGGCAAGGCAGGAATGATACAATAACAATTGGACGATCTCCAACAGAATGGAAGACACTCCCTCTAAGTCTGTTTCATTGACCCAACTTGAGTACTCCCTTGAGTTTGAGCAATAGTAAGTGCTACTTGTTGGGGCAGTCATACAGTCATGATCCAAATGAAAAGCGTACACGATGGTGTTATATGTCTGTTTGAGAGATCACTTTGCACAAACAAAGTCTGCAAGATTGCTCAAACAAAAGCACTCACTTGTGTTCAGAGAACAGTAAGTGCTTCTTGTTGGGGTAGTTCTGGCGACTTTTCATACGACGTTTGGACAAATTTGATGATCTTAAATCACGATCATCTGAAATAGAGGAGTTGGCGATTTCCCTGTTTTAAAAACATTTGTCTTTTAGGGTCCAACCAGGGTGTCATTTACAGAATCCATCTGGGGGTCACATTAGGTTCTCACTCTATATTTGTCAGTTTCACAACCCAAACAAACGTACTGACTAGAATTTTCACTGCAGTAAGTGCTTTTGTTGGGGTAGTGTTGCTGCAGCAACGTACGTCTTATGTCCGTTAGGAAATGGTAGGAACTTGACTCCCAGATTTGTATGGCCCTTGCATAGGTTATAGTTAAATGTTCAACGGAGTAAGGCTCCTTTTTGGTTGCTTTTGCATTACTGACATATTTGAAAAATGTCAATCAATCACTTCGTGATGACCTCAAATGGAAACGCCAATGTTATTTTTCTTTTCATAAGTGCTTCCTTTTGGGGTTCTCTCGGCTGCGAGTTTTTCTGGAGACAGCTGCTCAAACTGATAACCATCACATGAATCGACAACGATTCTAGCCCATTCATCGAATGGGAGTAGGACTGCAATGTGTTCCAGAGCCTACTGTATGCATGGAAGGCGGGGTTGAGTTTCATTGGCCAATGTCTGTATTTAAAGTGGTTATCATTGCAGGCTGCATATCTTCTCCACTTTAGGTTCTTCGGCAAGGCAGGAATGATACAATAACAATTGGACGATCTCCAACAGAATGGAAGACACTCCCTCTAAGTCTGTTTCATTGACCCAACTTGAGTACTGCCTTGAGTTTGAGCAATAGTAAGTGCTACTTGTTGGGGCAGTCATACAGTCATGATCCAAATGAAAAGCGTACACGATGGTGTTATATGTCTGTTTGAGAGATCACTTTGCACAAACAAAGTCTGCAAGATTGCTCAAACAAAAGCACTCACTTGTGTTCAGAGAACAGTAAGTGCTTCTTGTTGGGGTAGTTCTGGCGACTTTTCATACGACGTTTGGACAAATTTGATGATCTTAAATCACGATCATCTGAAATAGAGGAGTTGGCGATTTCCCTGTTTTAAAAACATTTGTCTTTTAGGGTCCAACCAGGGTGTCATTTACAGAATCCATCTGGGGGTCACATTAGGTTCTCACTCTATATTTGTCAGTTTCACAACCCAAACAAACGTACTGACTAGAATTTTCACTGCAGTAAGTGCTTTTGTTGGGGTAGTGTTGCTGCAGCAACGTACGTCTTATGTCCGTTAGGAAATGGTAGGAACTTGACTCCCAGATTTGTATGGCCCTTGCATAGGTTATAGTTAAATGTTCAACGGAGTAAGGCTCCTTTTTGGTTGCTTTTGCATTACTGACATATTTGAAAAATGTCAATCAATCACTTCGTGATGACCTCAAATGGAAACGCCAATGTTATTTTTCTTTTCATAAGTGCTTCCTTTTGGGGTTCTCTCGGCTGCGAGTTGTTCTGGAGACAGCTGCTCAAACTGATAACCATCACATGAATCGACAACGATTCTAGCCCATTCATCGAATGGGAGTAGGACTGCAATGTGTTCCAGAGCCTATTGTATGCATGGAAGGCGGGGTTGAGTTTCATTGGCCAATGTCTGTATTTAAAGTGGTTATCATTGCAGGCTGCATATCTTCTCCACTTTAGGTTCTTCGGCAAGGCAGGAATGATACAATAACAATTGGACGATCTCCAACAGAATGGAAGACACTCCCTCTAAGTCTGTTTCATTGACCCAACTTGAGTACTGCCTTGAGTTTGAGCAATAGTAAGTGCTACTTGTTGGGGCAGTCATACAGTCATGATCCAAATGAAAAGCGTACACGATGGTGTTATATGTCTGTTTGAGAGATCACTTTGTACAAACAAAGTCTGCAAGATTGCTCAAACAAAAGCACTCACTTGTGTTCAGAGAGCAGTAAGTGCTTCTTGTTGGGGTAGTTCTGGCGACTTTTCATACGACGTTTGGACAAATTTGATGATCTTAAATCACGATCATCTGAAATAAGAGGAGTTGGTGATTTCCCTGTTTTAAAAACATTTGTCTTTTAGGGTCCAACCAGGGTGTACTGTTACTGGCATATTTGAAAAATGTCAATCAATCACTTTGTGATGACCTCAAATGGAAACGCCAATGTTATTTTTATTTTCATAAGTGCTTCCTTTTGGGGTTCTCTCGGCTGCGAATTTTTCTGGAGACAGCTGCTCACACTGATAACCATCACATGAATTGACAACGATTCTAGCCCATTCATCGAATGGGAGGATGCAATGGGTCCAACCAGGGTGTCATTTACAGCATCCATCTGCGGGTCACATTAGGTTCTCACTCTATATTTGTCAGTTTCACAACCCAAACAAACGTACTGACTGGAATTTTCACTGCAGTAAGTGCTTTTGTTGGGGTAGTGTTGCTGTAGCAACGTACGTCTTATGTCCGTTAAGAAATGGTAGGAACTTGACTCCCAGATTTGTATGGCCCTTGCATAGGTTATAGTTAAATGTTCAACGGAGTAAGGCTCCTTTTTGGTTGCTTTTGCATTACTGACATATTTGAAAAATGTCAATCAATCACTTCGTGATGACCTCAAATGGAAACGCCAATGTTATTTTTCTTTTCATAAGTGCTTCCTTTTGGGGTTCTCTCGGCTGCGAGTTTTTCTGGAGACAGCTGCTCAAACTGATAACCATCACATGAATCGACAACGATTCTAGCCCATTCATCGAATGGGAGTAGGACTGCAATGTGTTCCAGAGCCTACTGTATGCATGGAAGGCGGGGTTGAGTTTCATTGGCCAATGTCTGTATTTAAAGTGGTTATCATTGCAGGCTGCATATCTTCTCCACTTTAGGATCTTCGGCAAGGCAGGAATGATACAATAACAATTGGACAATCTACAACAGAATGGAAGACACTCCCTCTAAGTCTGTTTCATTGACCCAACTTGAGTACTGCCTTGAGTTTGAGCAATAGTAAGTGCTACTTGTTGGGGCAGTCATACAGTCATGATCCAAATGAAAAGCGTACACGATGGTGTTATATGTCTGTTTGAGAGATCACTTTGTACAAACAAAGTCTGCAAGATTGCTCAAACAAAAGCACTCACTTGTGTTCAGAGAACAGTAAGTGCTTCTTGTTGGGGTAGTTCTGGCGACTTTTCATACGACGTTTGGACAAATTTGATGATCTTAAATCACGATCATCTGAAATAGAGGAGTTGGTGATTTCCCTGTTTTAAAAACATTTGTCTTTTTGGGTCCAACCAGGGTGTACTGTTACTGGCATATTTGAAAAATGTCAATCAATCACTTTGTGATGACCTCAAATGGAAACGCCAATGTTATTTTTATTTTCATAAGTGCTTCCTTTTGGGGTTCTCTCGGCTGCGAATTTTTCTGGAGACAGCTGCTCACACTGATAACCATCACATGAATTGACAACGATTCTAGCCCATTCATCGAATGGGAGGATGCAATGGGTCCAACCAGGGTGTCATTTACAGCATCCATCTGCAGGTCACATTAGGTTCTCACTCTATATTTGTCAGTTTCACAACCCAAACAAACGTACTGACTGGAATTTTCACTGCAGTAAGTGCTTTTGTTGGGGTAGTGTTGCTGTAGCAACGTACGTCTTATGTCCGTTAAGAAATGGTAGGAACTTGACTCCCAGATTTCTATGGCCCTTGCATAGGTTATAGTTTAATATTCAACGAAGTAAGGCTCCTTTTTGGTTGCTTTTGCATTACTGACATATTTGAAAAATGTCAATCAATCACTTCGTGATGACCTCAAATGGAAACGCCAATGTTATTTTTATTTTCATAAGTGCTTCCTTTTGGGGTTCTCTCGGCTGCGAATTTTTCTGGAGACAGCTGCTCACACTGATAACCATCACATGAATTGACAACGATTCTAGCCCATTCATCGAATGGGAGGATGCAATGGGTCCAACCAGGGTGTCATTTACAGCATCCATCTGCGGGTCACATTAGGTTCTCACTCTATATTTGTCAGTTTCACAACCCAAACAAACGTACTGACTGGAATTTTCACTGCAGTAAGTGCTTTTGTTGGGGTAGTGTTGCTGCAGCAACGTACGTCTTATGTCCGTTAGGAAATGGTAGGAACTTGACTCCCAGATTTGTATGGCCCTTGCATAGGTTATAGTTAAATGTTCAACGGAGTAAGGCTCCTTTTTGGTTGCTTTTGCATTACTGACATATTTGAAAAATGTCAATCAATCACTTCGTGATGACCTCAAATGGAAACGCCAATGTTATTTTTCTTTTCATAAGTGCTTCCTTTTGGGGTTCTCTCGGCTGCGAGTTGTTCTGGAGACAGCTGCTCAAACTGATAACCATCACATGAATCGACAACGATTCTAGCCCATTCATCGAATGGGAGTAGGACTGCAATGTGTTCCAGAGCCTATTGTATGCATGGAAGGCGGGGTTGAGTTTCATTGGCCAATGTCTGTATTTAAAGTGGTTATCATTGCAGGCTGCATATCTTCTCCACTTTAGGTTCTTCGGCAAGGCAGGAATGATACAATAACAATTGGACGATCTCCAACAGAATGGAAGACACTCCCTCTAAGTCTGTTTCATTGACCCAACTTGAGTACTGCCTTGAGTTTGAGCAATAGTAAGTGCTACTTGTTGGGGCAGTCATACAGTCATGATCCAAATGAAAAGCGTACACGATGGTGTTATATGTCTGTTTGAGAGATCACTTTGTACAAACAAAGTCTGCAAGATTGCTCAAACAAAAGCACTCACTTGTGTTCAGAGAGCAGTAAGTGCTTCTTGTTGGGGTAGTTCTGGCGACTTTTCATACGACGTTTGGACAAATTTGATGATCTTAAATCACGATCATCTGAAATAAGAGGAGTTGGTGATTTCCCTGTTTTAAAAACATTTGTCTTTTAGGGTCCAACCAGGGTGTACTGTTACTGGCATATTTGAAAAATGTCAATCAATCACTTTGTGATGACCTCAAATGGAAACGCCAATGTTATTTTTATTTTCATAAGTGCTTCCTTTTGGGGTTCTCTCGGCTGCGAATTTTTCTGGAGACAGCTGCTCACACTGATAACCATCACATGAATTGACAACGATTCTAGCCCATTCATCGAATGGGAGGATGCAATGGGTCCAACCAGGGTGTCATTTACAGCATCCATCTGCGGGTCACATTAGGTTCTCACTCTATATTTGTCAGTTTCACAACCCAAACAAACGTACTGACTGGAATTTTCACTGCAGTAAGTGCTTTTGTTGGGGTAGTGTTGCTGTAGCAACGTACGTCTTATGTCCGTTAAGAAATGGTAGGAACTTGACTCCCAGATTTGTATGGCCCTTGCATAGGTTATAGTTAAATGTTCAACGGAGTAAGGCTCCTTTTTGGTTGCTTTTGCATTACTGACATATTTGAAAAATGTCAATCAATCACTTCGTGATGACCTCAAATGGAAACGCCAATGTTATTTTTCTTTTCATAAGTGCTTCCTTTTGGGGTTCTCTCGGCTGCGAGTTTTTCTGGAGACAGCTGCTCAAACTGATAACCATCACATGAATCGACAACGATTCTAGCCCATTCATCGAATGGGAGTAGGACTGCAATGTGTTCCAGAGCCTACTGTATGCATGGAAGGCGGGGTTGAGTTTCATTGGCCAATGTCTGTATTTAAAGTGGTTATCATTGCAGGCTGCATATCTTCTCCACTTTAGGATCTTCGGCAAGGCAGGAATGATACAATAACAATTGGACAATCTACAACAGAATGGAAGACACTCCCTCTAAGTCTGTTTCATTGACCCAACTTGAGTACTGCCTTGAGTTTGAGCAATAGTAAGTGCTACTTGTTGGGGCAGTCATACAGTCATGATCCAAATGAAAAGCGTACACGATGGTGTTATATGTCTGTTTGAGAGATCACTTTGTACAAACAAAGTCTGCAAGATTGCTCAAACAAAAGCACTCACTTGTGTTCAGAGAACAGTAAGTGCTTCTTGTTGGGGTAGTTCTGGCGACTTTTCATACGACGTTTGGACAAATTTGATGATCTTAAATCACGATCATCTGAAATAGAGGAGTTGGTGATTTCCCTGTTTTAAAAACATTTGTCTTTTTGGGTCCAACCAGGGTGTACTGTTACTGGCATATTTGAAAAATGTCAATCAATCACTTTGTGATGACCTCAAATGGAAACGCCAATGTTATTTTTATTTTCATAAGTGCTTCCTTTTGGGGTTCTCTCGGCTGCGAATTTTTCTGGAGACAGCTGCTCACACTGATAACCATCACATGAATTGACAACGATTCTAGCCCATTCATCGAATGGGAGGATGCAATGGGTCCAACCAGGGTGTCATTTACAGCATCCATCTGCAGGTCACATTAGGTTCTCACTCTATATTTGTCAGTTTCACAACCCAAACAAACGTACTGACTGGAATTTTCACTGCAGTAAGTGCTTTTGTTGGGGTAGTGTTGCTGTAGCAACGTACGTCTTATGTCCGTTAGGAAATGGTAGGAACTTGACTCCCAGATTTGTATGGCCCTTGCATAGGTTATAGTTAAATGTTCAACGGAGTAAGGCTCCTTTTTGGTTGCTTTTGCATTACTGACATATTTGAAAAATGTCAATCAATCACTTCGTGATGACCTCAAATGGAAACGCCAATGTTATTTTTCTTTTCATAAGTGCTTCCTTTTGGGGTTCTCTCGGCTGCGAGTTTTTCTGGAGACAGCTGCTCAAACTGATAACCATCACATGAATCGACAACGATTCTAGCCCATTCATCGAATGGGAGTAGGACTGCAATGTGTTCCAGAGCCTACTGTATGCATGGAAGGCGGGGTTGAGTTTCATTGGCCAATGTCTGTATTTAAAGTGGTTATCATTGCAGGCTGCATATCTTCTCCACTTTAGGATCTTCGGCAAGGCAGGAATGATACAATAACAATTGGACAATCTACAACAGAATGGAAGACACTCCCTCTAAGTCTGTTTCATTGACCCAACTTGAGTACTGCCTTGAGTTTGAGCAATAGTAAGTGCTACTTGTTGGGGCAGTCATACAGTCATGATCCAAATGAAAAGCGTACACGATGGTGTTATATGTCTGTTTGAGAGATCACTTTGTACAAACAAAGTCTGCAAGATTGCTCAAACAAAAGCACTCACTTGTGTTCAGAGAACAGTAAGTGCTTCTTGTTGGGGTAGTTCTGGCGACTTTTCATACGACGTTTGGACAAATTTGATGATCTTAAATCACGATCATCTGAAATAGAGGAGTTGGTGATTTCCCTGTTTTAAAAACATTTGTCTTTTTGGGTCCAACCAGGGTGTACTGTTACTGGCATATTTGAAAAATGTCAATCAATCACTTTGTGATGACCTCAAATGGAAACGCCAATGTTATTTTTATTTTCATAAGTGCTTCCTTTTGGGGTTCTCTCGGCTGCGAATTTTTCTGGAGACAGCTGCTCACACTGATAACCATCACATGAATTGACAACGATTCTAGCCCATTCATCGAATGGGAGGATGCAATGGGTCCAACCAGGGTGTCATTTACAGCATCCATCTGCAGGTCACATTAGGTTCTCACTCTATATTTGTCAGTTTCACAACCCAAACAAACGTACTGACTGGAATTTTCACTGCAGTAAGTGCTTTTGTTGGGGTAGTGTTGCTGTAGCAACGTACGTCTTATGTCCGTTAAGAAATGGTAGGAACTTGACTCCCAGATTTCTATGGCCCTTGCATAGGTTATAGTTTAATATTCAACGAAGTAAGGCTCCTTTTTGGTTGCTTTTGCATTACTGACATATTTGAAAAATGTCAATCAATCACTTCGTGATGACCTCAAATGGAAACGCCAATGTTATTTTTCTTTTCATAAGTGCTTCCTTTTGGGGTTCTCTCGGCTGCAAGTTTTTCTGGAGACAGCTGCTCAAACTGATAACCATCACATGAATCGACAACGATTCTAGCCCATTCATCGAATGGGAGTAGGACTGCAATGTGTTCCAGAGCCTATTGTATGCATGGAAGGCGGGGTTGAGTTTCATTGGCCAATGTCTGTATTTAAAGTGGTTATCATTGCAGGCTGCATATCTTCTCCACTTTAGGTTCTTCGGCAAGGCAGGAATGATACAATAACAATTGGACGATCTCCAACAGAATGGAAGACACTCCCTCTAAGTCTGTTTCATTGACCCAACTTGAGTACTGCCTTGAGTTTGAGCAATAGTAAGTGCTACTTGTTGGGGCAGTCATACAGTCATGATCCAAATGAAAAGCGTACACGATGGTGTTATATGTCTGTTTGAGAGATCACTTTTTACAAACAAAGTCTGCAAGATTGCTCAAACAAAAGCACTCACTTGTGTTCAGAGAACAGTAAGTGCTTCTTGTTGGGGTAGTTCTGGCGACTTTTCATACGACGTTTGGACAAATTTGATGATCTTAAATCACGATCATCTGAAATAGAGGAGTTGGCGATTTCCTTGTTTTAAAAACATTTGTCTTTTAGGGTCCAACCAGGGTGTACTGTTACTGGCATATTTGAAGAATGTCAATCAATCACTTTGTGATGACCTCAAATGGAAACGCCAATGTTATTTTTATTTTCATAAGTGCTTCCTTTTGAGGTTCTCTCGGCTGCGAATTTTTCTGGAGACAGCTGCTCACACTGATAACCATCACATGAATTGACAACGATTCTAGCCCATTCATCGAATGGGAGGATGCAATGGGTCCAACCAGGGTGTCATTTACAGCATCCATCTGCGGGTCACATTAGGTTCTCACTCTATATTTGTCAGTTTATCAACCCAAACAAACGTACTGACTGGAATTTTCACTGCAGTAAGTGCTTTTGTTGGGGTAGTGTTGCTGTAGCAACGTACGTCTTATGTCCGTTAAGAAATGGTAGGAACTTGACTCCCAGATTTGTATGGCCCTTGCATAGGTTATAGTTAAATGTTCAACGGAGTAAGGCTCCTTTTTGGTTGCTTTTGCATTACTGACATATTTGAAAAATGTCAATCAATCACTTCGTGATGACCTCAAATGGAAACGCCAATGTTATTTTTCTTTTCATAAGTGCTTCCTTTTGGGGTTCTCTCGGCTGCGAATTTTTCTGGAGACAGCTGCTCACACTGATAACCATCACATGAATTGACAACGATTCTAGCCCATTCATCGAATGGGAGGATGCAATGGGTCCAACCAGGGTGTCATTTACAGCATCCATCTGCAGGTCACATTAGGTTCTCACTCTATATTTGTCAGTTTCACAACCCAAACAAACGTACTGACTGGAATTTTCACTGCAGTAAGTGCTTTTGTTGGGGTAGTGTTTCTGTAGCAACGTACGTCTTATGTCCGTTAAGAAATGGTAGGAACTTGACTCCCAGATTTCTATGGCCCTTGCATAGGTTATAGTTTAATATTCAACGAAGTAAGGCTCCTTTTTGGTTGCTTTTGCATTACTGACATATTTGAAAAATGTCAATCAATCACTTCGTGATGACCTCAAATGGAAACGCCAATGTTATTTTTCTTTTCATAAGTGCTTCCTTTTGGGGTTCTCTCGGCTGCAAGTTTTTCTGGAGACAGCTGCTCAAACTGATAACCATCACATGAATCGACAACGATTCTAGCCCATTCATCGAATGGGAGGAGGACTGCAATGTGTTCCAGAGCCTATTGTATGCATGGAAGGCGGGGTTGAGTTTCATTGGCCAATGTCTGTATTTAAAGTGGTTATCATTGCAGGCTGCATATCTTCTCCACTTTAGGTTCTTCGGCAAGGCAGGAATGATACAATAACAATTGGACGATCTCCAACAGAATGGAAGACACTCCCTCTAAGTCTGTTTCATTGACCCAACTTGAGTACTGCCTTGAGTTTGAGCAATAGTAAGTGCTACTTGTTGGGGCAGTCATACAGTCATGATCCAAATGAAAAGCGTACACGATGGTGTTATATGTCTGTTTGAGAGATCACTTTGCACAAACAAAGTCTGCAAGATTGCTCAAACAAAAGCACTCACTTGTGTTCAGAGAACAGTAAGTGCTTCTTGTTGGGGTAGTTCTGGCGACTTTTCATACGACGTTTGGACAAATTTGATGATCTTAAATCACGATCATCTGAAATAGAGGAGTTGGCGATTTCCCTGTTTTAAAAACATTTGTCTTTTAGGGTCCAACCAGGGTGTCATTTACAGAATCCATCTGGGGGTCACATTAGGTTCTCACTCTATATTTGTCATTTTCACAACCCAAACAAACGTACTGACTAGAATTTTCACTGCAGTAAGTGCTTTTGTTGGGGTAGTGTTGCTGCAGCAACGTACGTCTTATGTCCGTTAGGAAATGGTAGGAACTTGACTCCCAGATTTGTATGGCCCTTGCATAGGTTATAGTTAAATGTTCAACGGAGTAAGGCTCCTTTTTGGTTGCTTTTGCATTACTGACATATTTGAAAAATGTCAATCAATCACTTCGTGATGACCTCAAATGGAAACGCCAATGTTATTTTTATTTTCATAAGTGCTTCCTTTTGGGGTTCTCTCGGCTGCGAGTTGTTCTGGAGACAGCTGCTCAAACTGATAACCATCACATGAATCGACAACGATTCTAGCCCATTCATCGAATGGGAGTAGGACTGCAATGTGTTCCAGAGCCTATTGTATGCATGGAAGGCGGGGTTGAGTTTCATTGGCCAATGTCTGTATTTAAAGTGGTTATCATTGCAGGCTGCATATCTTCTCCACTTTAGGTTCTTCGGCAAGGCAGGAATGATACAATAACAATTGGATGATCTCCAACAGAATGGAAGACACTCCCTCTAAGTCTGTTTCATTGACCCAACTTGAGTACTGCCTTGAGTTTGAGCAATAGTAAGTGCTACTTGTTGGGGCAGTCATACAGTCATGATCCAAATGAAAAGCGTACACGATGGTGTTATATGTCTGTTTGAGAGATCACTTTGTACAAACAAAGTCTGCAAGATTGCTCAAACAAAAGCACTCACTTGTGTTCAGAGAGCAGTAAGTGCTTCTTGTTGGGGTAGTTCTGGCGACTTTTCATACGACGTTTGGACAAATTTGATGATCTTAAATCACGATCATCTGAAATAGAGGAGTTGGCGATTTCCCTGTTTTAAAAACATTTGTCTTTTAGGGTCCAACCAGGGTGTCATTTACAGAATCCATCTGGGGGTCACATTAGGTTCTCACTCTATATTTGTCATTTTCACAACCCAAACAAACGTACTGACTAGAATTTTCACTGCAGTAAGTGCTTTTGTTGGGGTAGTGTTGCTGCAGCAACGTACGTCTTATGTCCGTTAGGAAATGGTAGGAACTTGACTCCCAGATTTGTATGGCCCTTGCATAGGTTATAGTTAAATGTTCAACGGAGTAAGGCTCCTTTTTGGTTGCTTTTGCATTACTGACATATTTGAAAAATGTCAATCAATCACTTCGTGATGACCTCAAATGGAAACGCCAATGTTATTTTTATTTTCATAAGTGCTTCCTTTTGGGGTTCTCTCGGCTGCGAGTTGTTCTGGAGACAGCTGCTCAAACTGATAACCATCACATGAATCGACAACGATTCTAGCCCATTCATCGAATGGGAGTAGGACTGCAATGTGTTCCAGAGCCTATTGTATGCATGGAAGGCGGGGTTGAGTTTCATTGGCCAATGTCTGTATTTAAAGTGGTTATCATTGCAGGCTGCATATCTTCTCCACTTTAGGTTCTTCGGCAAGGCAGGAATGATACAATAACAATTGGATGATCTCCAACAGAATGGAAGACACTCCCTCTAAGTCTGTTTCATTGACCCAACTTGAGTACTGCCTTGAGTTTGAGCAATAGTAAGTGCTACTTGTTGGGGCAGTCATACAGTCATGATCCAAATGAAAAGCGTACACGATGGTGTTATATGTCTGTTTGAGAGATCACTTTGTACAAACAAAGTCTGCAAGATTGCTCAAACAAAAGCACTCACTTGTGTTCAGAGAGCAGTAAGTGCTTCTTGTTGGGGTAGTTCTGGCGACTTTTCATACGACGTTTGGACAAATTTGATGATCTTAAATCACGATCATCTGAAATAAGAGGAGTTGGTGATTTCCCTGTTTTAAAAACATTTGTCTTTTAGGGTCCAACCAGGGTGTACTGTTACTGGCATATTTGAAAAATGTCAATCAATCACTTTGTGATGACCTCAAATGGAAACGCCAATGTTATTTTTATTTTCATAAGTGCTTCCTTTTGGGGTTCTCTCGGCTGCGAATTTTTCTGGAGACAGCTGCTCACACTGATAACCATCACATGAATTGACAACGATTCTAGCCCATTCATCGAATGGGAGGATGCAATGGGTCCAACCAGGGTGTCATTTACAGCATCCATCTGCGGGTCACATTAGGTTCTCACTCTATATTTGTCAGTTTCACAACCCAAACAAACGTACTGACTGGAATTTTCACTGCAGTAAGTGCTTTTGTTGGGGTAGTGTTGCTGCAGCAACGTACGTCTTATGTCCGTTAGGAAATGGTAGGAACTTGACTCCCAGATTTGTATGGCCCTTGCATAGGTTATAGTTAAATGTTCAACGGAGTAAGGCTCCTTTTTGGTTGCTTTTGCATTACTGACATATTTGAAAAATGTCAATCAATCACTTCGTGATGACCTCAAATGGAAACGCCAATGTTATTTTTCTTTTCATAAGTGCTTCCTTTTGGGGTTCTCTCGGCTGCGAGTTTTTCTGGAGACAGCTGCTCAAACTGATAACCATCACATGAATCGACAACGATTCTAGCCCATTCATCGAATGGGAGTAGGACTGCAATGTGTTCCAGAACCTACTGTATGCATGGAAGGCGGGGTTGAGTTTCATTGGCCAATGTCTGTATTTAAAGTGGTTATCATTGCAGGCTGCATATCTTCTCCACTTTAGGATTTTCGGCAAGGCAGGAATGATACAATAACAATTGGACAATCTACAACAGAATGGAAGACACTCCTCCCTCTAAGTCTGTTTCATTGACCCAACTTGAGTACTGCCTTGAGTTTGAGCAATAGTAAGTGCTACTTGTTGGGGCAGTCATACAGTCATGATCCAAATGAAAAGCGTACACGATGGTGTTATATGTCTGTTTGAGAGATCACTTTTTTACAAACAAAGTCTGCAAGATTGCTCAAACAAAAGCACTCACTTGTGTTCAGAGAACAGTAAGTGCTTCTTGTTGGGGTAGTTCTGGCGACTTTTCATACGACGTTTGGACAAATTTGATGATCTTAAATCACGATCATCTGAAATAGAGGAGTTGGCGATTTCCTTGTTTTAAAAACATTTGTCTTTTAGGGTCCAACCAGGGTGTACTGTTACTGGCATATTTGAAAAATGTCAATCAATCACTTTGTGATGACCTCAAATGGAAACGCCAATGTTATTTTTATTTTCATAAGTGCTTCCTTTTGGGGTTCTCTCGGCTGTGAATTTTTCTGGAGACAGCTGCCCACACTGATAACCATCACATGAATTGACAACGATTCTAGCCCATTCATCGAATGGGAGGATGCAATGGGTCCAACCAGGGTGTCATTTACAGCATCCATCTGCGGGTCACATTAGGTTCTCACTCTATATTTGTCAGTTTATCAACCCAAACAAACGTACTGACTGGAATTTTCACTGCAGTAAGTGCTTTTGTTGGGGTAGTGTTGCTGTAGCAACGTACGTCTTATGTCCGTTAAGAAATGGTAGGAACTTGACTCCCAGATTTGTATGGCCCTTGCATAGGTTATAGTTAAATGTTCAACGGAGTAAGGCTCCTTTTTGGTTGCTTTTGCATTACTGACATATTTGAAAAATGTCAATCAATCACTTCGTGATGACCTCAAATGGAAACGCCAATGTTATTTTTCTTTTCATAAGTGCTTCCTTTTGGGGTTCTCTCGGCTGCAAGTTTTTCTGGAGACAGCTGCTCAAACTGATAACCATCACATGAATCGACAACGATTCTAGCCCATTCATCGAATGGGAGGAGGACTGCAATGTGTTCCAGAGCCTATTGTATGCATGGAAGGCGGGGTTGAGTTTCATTGGCCAATGTCTGTATTTAAAGTGGTTATCATTGCAGGCTGCATATCTTCTCCACTTTAGGTTCTTCGGCAAGGCAGGAATGATACAATAACAATTGGACGATCTCCAACAGAATGGAAGACACTCCCTCTAAGTCTGTTTCATTGACCCAACTTGAGTACTCCCTTGAGTTTGAGCAATAGTAAGTGCTACTTGTTGGGGCAGTCATACAGTCATGATCCAAATGAAAAGCGTACACGATGGTGTTATATGTCTGTTTGAGAGATCACTTTGCACAAACAAAGTCTGCAAGATTGCTCAAACAAAAGCACTCACTTGTGTTCAGAGAACAGTAAGTGCTTCTTGTTGGGGTAGTTCTGGCGACTTTTCATACGACGTTTGGACAAATTTGATGATCTTAAATCACGATCATCTGAAATAGAGGAGTTGGCGATTTCCCTGT
Source organism: Leptonotus elevatus (assembly GCF_054856555.1). NCBI lineage: Eukaryota > Metazoa > Chordata > Actinopteri > Syngnathiformes > Syngnathidae > Leptonotus > Leptonotus elevatus. The sequence goes on from NC_141254.1 coordinate 665,276, forward strand.
TTTAAAAACATTTGTCTTTTAGGGTCCAACCAGGGTGTCATTTACAGAATCCATCTGGGGGTCACATTAGGTTCTCACTCTATATTTGTCAGTTTCACAACCCAAACAAACGTACTGACTAGAATTTTCACTGCAGTAAGTGCTTTTGTTGGGGTAGTGTTGCTGCAGCAACGTACGTCTTATGTCCGTTAGGAAATGGTAGGAACTTGACTCCCAGATTTGTATGGCCCTTGCATAGGTTATAGTTAAATGTTCAACGGAGTAAGGCTCCTTTTTGGTTGCTTTTGCATTACTGACATATTTGAAAAATGTCAATCAATCACTTCGTGATGACCTCAAATGGAAACGCCAATGTTATTTTTCTTTTCATAAGTGCTTCCTTTTGGGGTTCTCTCGGCTGCGAGTTTTTCTGGAGACAGCTGCTCAAACTGATAACCATCACATGAATCGACAACGATTCTAGCCCATTCATCGAATGGGAGTAGGACTGCAATGTGTTCCAGAGCCTACTGTATGCATGGAAGGCGGGGTTGAGTTTCATTGGCCAATGTCTGTATTTAAAGTGGTTATCATTGCAGGCTGCATATCTTCTCCACTTTAGGTTCTTCGGCAAGGCAGGAATGATACAATAACAATTGGACGATCTCCAACAGAATGGAAGACACTCCCTCTAAGTCTGTTTCATTGACCCAACTTGAGTACTGCCTTGAGTTTGAGCAATAGTAAGTGCTACTTGTTGGGGCAGTCATACAGTCATGATCCAAATGAAAAGCGTACACGATGGTGTTATATGTCTGTTTGAGAGATCACTTTGCACAAACAAAGTCTGCAAGATTGCTCAAACAAAAGCACTCACTTGTGTTCAGAGAACAGTAAGTGCTTCTTGTTGGGGTAGTTCTGGCGACTTTTCATACGACGTTTGGACAAATTTGATGATCTTAAATCACGATCATCTGAAATAGAGGAGTTGGCGATTTCCCTGTTTTAAAAACATTTGTCTTTTAGGGTCCAACCAGGGTGTACTGTTACTGGCATATTTGAAAAATGTCAATCAATCACTTTGTGATGACCTCAAATGGAAACGCCAATGTTATTTTTATTTTCATAAGTGCTTCCTTTTGGGGTTCTCTCGGCTGCGAATTTTTCTGGAGACAGCTGCTCACACTGATAACCATCACATGAATTGACAACGATTCTAGCCCATTCATCGAATGGGAGGATGCAATGGGTCCAACCAGGGTGTCATTTACAGCATCCATCTGCGGGTCACATTAGGTTCTCACTCTATATTTGTCAGTTTCACAACCCAAACAAACGTACTGACTGGAATTTTCACTGCAGTAAGTGCTTTTGTTGGGGTAGTGTTGCTGTAGCAACGTACGTCTTATGTCCGTTAAGAAATGGTAGGAACTTGACTCCCAGATTTGTATGGCCCTTGCATAGGTTATAGTTAAATGTTCAACGGAGTAAGGCTCCTTTTTGGTTGCTTTTGCATTACTGACATATTTGAAAAATGTCAATCAATCACTTCGTGATGACCTCAAATGGAAACGCCAATGTTATTTTTCTTTTCATAAGTGCTTCCTTTTGGGGTTCTCTCGGCTGCGAGTTTTTCTGGAGACAGCTGCTCAAACTGATAACCATCACATGAATCGACAACGATTCTAGCCCATTCATCGAATGGGAGTAGGACTGCAATGTGTTCCAGAGCCTACTGTATGCATGGAAGGCGGGGTTGAGTTTCATTGGCCAATGTCTGTATTTAAAGTGGTTATCATTGCAGGCTGCATATCTTCTCCACTTTAGGATCTTCGGCAAGGCAGGAATGATACAATAACAATTGGACAATCTACAACAGAATGGAAGACACTCCCTCTAAGTCTGTTTCATTGACCCAACTTGAGTACTGCCTTGAGTTTGAGCAATAGTAAGTGCTACTTGTTGGGGCAGTCATACAGTCATGATCCAAATGAAAAGCGTACACGATGGTGTTATATGTCTGTTTGAGAGATCACTTTGTACAAACAAAGTCTGCAAGATTGCTCAAACAAAAGCACTCACTTGTGTTCAGAGAACAGTAAGTGCTTCTTGTTGGGGTAGTTCTGGCGACTTTTCATACGACGTTTGGACAAATTTGATGATCTTAAATCACGATCATCTGAAATAGAGGAGTTGGTGATTTCCCTGTTTTAAAAACATTTGTCTTTTTGGGTCCAACCAGGGTGTACTGTTACTGGCATATTTGAAAAATGTCAATCAATCACTTTGTGATGACCTCAAATGGAAACGCCAATGTTATTTTTATTTTCATAAGTGCTTCCTTTTGGGGTTCTCTCGGCTGCGAATTTTTCTGGAGACAGCTGCTCACACTGATAACCATCACATGAATTGACAACGATTCTAGCCCATTCATCGAATGGGAGGATGCAATGGGTCCAACCAGGGTGTCATTTACAGCATCCATCTGCAGGTCACATTAGGTTCTCACTCTATATTTGTCAGTTTCACAACCCAAACAAACGTACTGACTGGAATTTTCACTGCAGTAAGTGCTTTTGTTGGGGTAGTGTTGCTGTAGCAACGTACGTCTTATGTCCGTTAAGAAATGGTAGGAACTTGACTCCCAGATTTCTATGGCCCTTGCATAGGTTATAGTTTAATATTCAACGAAGTAAGGCTCCTTTTTGGTTGCTTTTGCATTACTGACATATTTGAAAAATGTCAATCAATCACTTCGTGATGACCTCAAATGGAAACGCCAATGTTATTTTTATTTTCATAAGTGCTTCCTTTTGGGGTTCTCTCGGCTGCGAATTTTTCTGGAGACAGCTGCTCACACTGATAACCATCACATGAATTGACAACGATTCTAGCCCATTCATCGAATGGGAGGATGCAATGGGTCCAACCAGGGTGTCATTTACAGCATCCATCTGCGGGTCACATTAGGTTCTCACTCTATATTTGTCAGTTTCACAACCCAAACAAACGTACTGACTGGAATTTTCACTGCAGTAAGTGCTTTTGTTGGGGTAGTGTTGCTGCAGCAACGTACGTCTTATGTCCGTTAGGAAATGGTAGGAACTTGACTCCCAGATTTGTATGGCCCTTGCATAGGTTATAGTTAAATGTTCAACGGAGTAAGGCTCCTTTTTGGTTGCTTTTGCATTACTGACATATTTGAAAAATGTCAATCAATCACTTCGTGATGACCTCAAATGGAAACGCCAATGTTATTTTTCTTTTCATAAGTGCTTCCTTTTGGGGTTCTCTCGGCTGCGAGTTGTTCTGGAGACAGCTGCTCAAACTGATAACCATCACATGAATCGACAACGATTCTAGCCCATTCATCGAATGGGAGTAGGACTGCAATGTGTTCCAGAGCCTATTGTATGCATGGAAGGCGGGGTTGAGTTTCATTGGCCAATGTCTGTATTTAAAGTGGTTATCATTGCAGGCTGCATATCTTCTCCACTTTAGGTTCTTCGGCAAGGCAGGAATGATACAATAACAATTGGACGATCTCCAACAGAATGGAAGACACTCCCTCTAAGTCTGTTTCATTGACCCAACTTGAGTACTGCCTTGAGTTTGAGCAATAGTAAGTGCTACTTGTTGGGGCAGTCATACAGTCATGATCCAAATGAAAAGCGTACACGATGGTGTTATATGTCTGTTTGAGAGATCACTTTGTACAAACAAAGTCTGCAAGATTGCTCAAACAAAAGCACTCACTTGTGTTCAGAGAGCAGTAAGTGCTTCTTGTTGGGGTAGTTCTGGCGACTTTTCATACGACGTTTGGACAAATTTGATGATCTTAAATCACGATCATCTGAAATAAGAGGAGTTGGTGATTTCCCTGTTTTAAAAACATTTGTCTTTTAGGGTCCAACCAGGGTGTACTGTTACTGGCATATTTGAAAAATGTCAATCAATCACTTTGTGATGACCTCAAATGGAAACGCCAATGTTATTTTTATTTTCATAAGTGCTTCCTTTTGGGGTTCTCTCGGCTGCGAATTTTTCTGGAGACAGCTGCTCACACTGATAACCATCACATGAATTGACAACGATTCTAGCCCATTCATCGAATGGGAGGATGCAATGGGTCCAACCAGGGTGTCATTTACAGCATCCATCTGCGGGTCACATTAGGTTCTCACTCTATATTTGTCAGTTTCACAACCCAAACAAACGTACTGACTGGAATTTTCACTGCAGTAAGTGCTTTTGTTGGGGTAGTGTTGCTGTAGCAACGTACGTCTTATGTCCGTTAAGAAATGGTAGGAACTTGACTCCCAGATTTGTATGGCCCTTGCATAGGTTATAGTTAAATGTTCAACGGAGTAAGGCTCCTTTTTGGTTGCTTTTGCATTACTGACATATTTGAAAAATGTCAATCAATCACTTCGTGATGACCTCAAATGGAAACGCCAATGTTATTTTTCTTTTCATAAGTGCTTCCTTTTGGGGTTCTCTCGGCTGCGAGTTTTTCTGGAGACAGCTGCTCAAACTGATAACCATCACATGAATCGACAACGATTCTAGCCCATTCATCGAATGGGAGTAGGACTGCAATGTGTTCCAGAGCCTACTGTATGCATGGAAGGCGGGGTTGAGTTTCATTGGCCAATGTCTGTATTTAAAGTGGTTATCATTGCAGGCTGCATATCTTCTCCACTTTAGGATCTTCGGCAAGGCAGGAATGATACAATAACAATTGGACAATCTACAACAGAATGGAAGACACTCCCTCTAAGTCTGTTTCATTGACCCAACTTGAGTACTGCCTTGAGTTTGAGCAATAGTAAGTGCTACTTGTTGGGGCAGTCATACAGTCATGATCCAAATGAAAAGCGTACACGATGGTGTTATATGTCTGTTTGAGAGATCACTTTGTACAAACAAAGTCTGCAAGATTGCTCAAACAAAAGCACTCACTTGTGTTCAGAGAACAGTAAGTGCTTCTTGTTGGGGTAGTTCTGGCGACTTTTCATACGACGTTTGGACAAATTTGATGATCTTAAATCACGATCATCTGAAATAGAGGAGTTGGTGATTTCCCTGTTTTAAAAACATTTGTCTTTTTGGGTCCAACCAGGGTGTACTGTTACTGGCATATTTGAAAAATGTCAATCAATCACTTTGTGATGACCTCAAATGGAAACGCCAATGTTATTTTTATTTTCATAAGTGCTTCCTTTTGGGGTTCTCTCGGCTGCGAATTTTTCTGGAGACAGCTGCTCACACTGATAACCATCACATGAATTGACAACGATTCTAGCCCATTCATCGAATGGGAGGATGCAATGGGTCCAACCAGGGTGTCATTTACAGCATCCATCTGCAGGTCACATTAGGTTCTCACTCTATATTTGTCAGTTTCACAACCCAAACAAACGTACTGACTGGAATTTTCACTGCAGTAAGTGCTTTTGTTGGGGTAGTGTTGCTGTAGCAACGTACGTCTTATGTCCGTTAAGAAATGGTAGGAACTTGACTCCCAGATTTCTATGGCCCTTGCATAGGTTATAGTTTAATATTCAACGAAGTAAGGCTCCTTTTTGGTTGCTTTTGCATTACTGACATATTTGAAAAATGTCAATCAATCACTTCGTGATGACCTCAAATGGAAACGCCAATGTTATTTTTATTTTCATAAGTGCTTCCTTTTGGGGTTCTCTCGGCTGCAAGTTTTTCTGGAGACAGCTGCTCAAACTGATAACCATCACATGAATCGACAACGATTCTAGCCCATTCATCGAATGGGAGTAGGACTGCAATGTGTTCCAGAGCCTATTGTATGCATGGAAGGCGGGGTTGAGTTTCATTGGCCAATGTCTGTATTTAAAGTGGTTATCATTGCAGGCTGCATATCTTCTCCACTTTAGGTTCTTCGGCAAGGCAGGAATGATACAATAACAATTGGACGATCTCCAACAGAATGGAAGACACTCCCTCTAAGTCTGTTTCATTGACCCAACTTGAGTACTGCCTTGAGTTTGAGCAATAGTAAGTGCTACTTGTTGGGGCAGTCATACAGTCATGATCCAAATGAAAAGCGTACACGATGGTGTTATATGTCTGTTTGAGAGATCACTTTTTACAAACAAAGTCTGCAAGATTGCTCAAACAAAAGCACTCACTTGTGTTCAGAGAACAGTAAGTGCTTCTTGTTGGGGTAGTTCTGGCGACTTTTCATACGACGTTTGGACAAATTTGATGATCTTAAATCACGATCATCTGAAATAGAGGAGTTGGCGATTTCCTTGTTTTAAAAACATTTGTCTTTTAGGGTCCAACCAGGGTGTACTGTTACTGGCATATTTGAAGAATGTCAATCAATCACTTTGTGATGACCTCAAATGGAAACGCCAATGTTATTTTTATTTTCATAAGTGCTTCCTTTTGAGGTTCTCTCGGCTGCGAATTTTTCTGGAGACAGCTGCTCACACTGATAACCATCACATGAATTGACAACGATTCTAGCCCATTCATCGAATGGGAGGATGCAATGGGTCCAACCAGGGTGTCATTTACAGCATCCATCTGCGGGTCACATTAGGTTCTCACTCTATATTTGTCAGTTTATCAACCCAAACAAACGTACTGACTGGAATTTTCACTGCAGTAAGTGCTTTTGTTGGGGTAGTGTTGCTGTAGCAACGTACGTCTTATGTCCGTTAAGAAATGGTAGGAACTTGACTCCCAGATTTGTATGGCCCTTGCATAGGTTATAGTTAAATGTTCAACGGAGTAAGGCTCCTTTTTGGTTGCTTTTGCATTACTGACATATTTGAAAAATGTCAATCAATCACTTCGTGATGACCTCAAATGGAAACGCCAATGTTATTTTTCTTTTCATAAGTGCTTCCTTTTGGGGTTCTCTCGGCTGCGAATTTTTCTGGAGACAGCTGCTCACACTGATAACCATCACATGAATTGACAACGATTCTAGCCCATTCATCGAATGGGAGGATGCAATGGGTCCAACCAGGGTGTCATTTACAGCATCCATCTGCAGGTCACATTAGGTTCTCACTCTATATTTGTCAGTTTCACAACCCAAACAAACGTACTGACTGGAATTTTCACTGCAGTAAGTGCTTTTGTTGGGGTAGTGTTGCTGTAGCAACGTACGTCTTATGTCCGTTAAGAAATGGTAGGAACTTGACTCCCAGATTTCTATGGCCCTTGCATAGGTTATAGTTTAATATTCAACGAAGTAAGGCTCCTTTTTGGTTGCTTTTGCATTACTGACATATTTGAAAAATGTCAATCAATCACTTCGTGATGACCTCAAATGGAAACGCCAATGTTATTTTTCTTTTCATAAGTGCTTCCTTTTGGGGTTCTCTCGGCTGCAAGTTTTTCTGGAGACAGCTGCTCAAACTGATAACCATCACATGAATCGACAACGATTCTAGCCCATTCATCGAATGGGAGTAGGACTGCAATGTGTTCCAGAGCCTATTGTATGCATGGAAGGCGGGGTTGAGTTTCATTGGCCAATGTCTGTATTTAAAGTGGTTATCATTGCAGGCTGCATATCTTCTCCACTTTAGGTTCTTCGGCAAGGCAGGAATGATACAATAACAATTGGACGATCTCCAACAGAATGGAAGACACTCCCTCTAAGTCTGTTTCATTGACCCAACTTGAGTACTGCCTTGAGTTTGAGCAATAGTAAGTGCTACTTGTTGGGGCAGTCATACAGTCATGATCCAAATGAAAAGCGTACACGATGGTGTTATATGTCTGTTTGAGAGATCACTTTTTACAAACAAAGTCTGCAAGATTGCTCAAACAAAAGCACTCACTTGTGTTCAGAGAACAGTAAGTGCTTCTTGTTGGGGTAGTTCTGGCGACTTTTCATACGACGTTTGGACAAATTTGATGATCTTAAATCACGATCATCTGAAATAGAGGAGTTGGCGATTTCCTTGTTTTAAAAACATTTGTCTTTTAGGGTCCAACCAGGGTGTACTGTTACTGGCATATTTGAAGAATGTCAATCAATCACTTTGTGATGACCTCAAATGGAAACGCCAATGTTATTTTTATTTTCATAAGTGCTTCCTTTTGAGGTTCTCTCGGCTGCGAATTTTTCTGGAGACAGCTGCTCACACTGATAACCATCACATGAATTGACAACGATTCTAGCCCATTCATCGAATGGGAGGATGCAATGGGTCCAACCAGGGTGTCATTTACAGCATCCATCTGCGGGTCACATTAGGTTCTCACTCTATATTTGTCAGTTTATCAACCCAAACAAACGTACTGACTGGAATTTTCACTGCAGTAAGTGCTTTTGTTGGGGTAGTGTTGCTGTAGCAACGTACGTCTTATGTCCGTTAAGAAATGGTAGGAACTTGACTCCCAGATTTGTATGGCCCTTGCATAGGTTATAGTTAAATGTTCAACGGAGTAAGGCTCCTTTTTGGTTGCTTTTGCATTACTGACATATTTGAAAAATGTCAATCAATCACTTCGTGATGACCTCAAATGGAAACGCCAATGTTATTTTTCTTTTCATAAGTGCTTCCTTTTGGGGTTCTCTCGGCTGCGAATTTTTCTGGAGACAGCTGCTCACACTGATAACCATCACATGAATTGACAACGATTCTAGCCCATTCATCGAATGGGAGGATGCAATGGGTCCAACCAGGGTGTCATTTACAGCATCCATCTGCAGGTCACATTAGGTTCTCACTCTATATTTGTCAGTTTCACAACCCAAACAAACGTACTGACTGGAATTTTCACTGCAGTAAGTGCTTTTGTTGGGGTAGTGTTTCTGTAGCAACGTACGTCTTATGTCCGTTAAGAAATGGTAGGAACTTGACTCCCAGATTTCTATGGCCCTTGCATAGGTTATAGTTTAATATTCAACGAAGTAAGGCTCCTTTTTGGTTGCTTTTGCATTACTGACATATTTGAAAAATGTCAATCAATCACTTCGTGATGACCTCAAATGGAAACGCCAATGTTATTTTTCTTTTCATAAGTGCTTCCTTTTGGGGTTCTCTCGGCTGCAAGTTTTTCTGGAGACAGCTGCTCAAACTGATAACCATCACATGAATCGACAACGATTCTAGCCCATTCATCGAATGGGAGGAGGACTGCAATGTGTTCCAGAGCCTATTGTATGCATGGAAGGCGGGGTTGAGTTTCATTGGCCAGTGTCTGTATTTAAAGTGGTTATCATTGCAGGCTGCATATCTTCTCCACTTTAGGTTCTTCGGCAAGGCAGGAATGATACAATAACAATTGGACGATCTCCAACAGAATGGAAGACACTCCCTCTAAGTCTGTTTCATTGACCCAACTTGAGTACTGCCTTGAGTTTGAGCAATAGTAAGTGCTACTTGTTGGGGCAGTCATACAGTCATGATCCAAATGAAAAGCGTACACGATGGTGTTATATGTCTGTTTGAGAGATCACTTTGCACAAACAAAGTCTGCAAGATTGCTCAAACAAAAGCACTCACTTGTGTTCAGAGAACAGTAAGTGCTTCTTGTTGGGGTAGTTCTGGCGACTTTTCATACGACGTTTGGACAAATTTGATGATCTTAAATCACGATCATCTGAAATAGAGGAGTTGGCGATTTCCCTGTTTTAAAAACATTTGTCTTTTAGGGTCCAACCAGGGTGTCATTTACAGAATCCATCTGGGGGTCACATTAGGTTCTCACTCTATATTTGTCATTTTCACAACCCAAACAAACGTACTGACTAGAATTTTCACTGCAGTAAGTGCTTTTGTTGGGGTAGTGTTGCTGCAGCAACGTACGTCTTATGTCCGTTAGGAAATGGTAGGAACTTGACTCCCAGATTTGTATGGCCCTTGCATAGGTTATAGTTAAATGTTCAACGGAGTAAGGCTCCTTTTTGGTTGCTTTTGCATTACTGACATATTTGAAAAATGTCAATCAATCACTTCGTGATGACCTCAAATGGAAACGCCAATGTTATTTTTATTTTCATAAGTGCTTCCTTTTGGGGTTCTCTCGGCTGCGAGTTGTTCTGGAGACAGCTGCTCAAACTGATAACCATCACATGAATCGACAACGATTCTAGCCCATTCATCGAATGGGAGTAGGACTGCAATGTGTTCCAGAGCCTATTGTATGCATGGAAGGCGGGGTTGAGTTTCATTGGCCAATGTCTGTATTTAAAGTGGTTATCATTGCAGGCTGCATATCTTCTCCACTTTAGGTTCTTCGGCAAGGCAGGAATGATACAATAACAATTGGATGATCTCCAACAGAATGGAAGACACTCCCTCTAAGTCTGTTTCATTGACCCAACTTGAGTACTGCCTTGAGTTTGAGCAATAGTAAGTGCTACTTGTTGGGGCAGTCATACAGTCATGATCCAAATGAAAAGCGTACACGATGGTGTTATATGTCTGTTTGAGAGATCACTTTGTACAAACAAAGTCTGCAAGATTGCTCAAACAAAAGCACTCACTTGTGTTCAGAGAGCAGTAAGTGCTTCTTGTTGGGGTAGTTCTGGCGACTTTTCATACGACGTTTGGACAAATTTGATGATCTTAAATCACGATCATCTGAAATAAGAGGAGTTGGTGATTTCCCTGTTTTAAAAACATTTGTCTTTTAGGGTCCAACCAGGGTGTACTGTTACTGGCATATTTGAAAAATGTCAATCAATCACTTTGTGATGACCTCAAATGGAAACGCCAATGTTATTTTTATTTTCATAAGTGCTTCCTTTTGGGGTTCTCTCGGCTGCGAATTTTTCTGGAGACAGCTGCTCACACTGATAACCATCACATGAATTGACAACGATTCTAGCCCATTCATCGAATGGGAGGATGCAATGGGTCCAACCAGGGTGTCATTTACAGCATCCATCTGCGGGTCACATTAGGTTCTCACTCTATATTTGTCAGTTTCACAACCCAAACAAACGTACTGACTGGAATTTTCACTGCAGTAAGTGCTTTTGTTGGGGTAGTGTTGCTGCAGCAACGTACGTCTTATGTCCGTTAGGAAATGGTAGGAACTTGACTCCCAGATTTGTATGGCCCTTGCATAGGTTATAGTTAAATGTTCAACGGAGTAAGGCTCCTTTTTGGTTGCTTTTGCATTACTGACATATTTGAAAAATGTCAATCAATCACTTCGTGATGACCTCAAATGGAAACGCCAATGTTATTTTTCTTTTCATAAGTGCTTCCTTTTGGGGTTCTCTCGGCTGCGAGTTTTTCTGGAGACAGCTGCTCAAACTGATAACCATCACATGAATCGACAACGATTCTAGCCCATTCATCGAATGGGAGTAGGACTGCAATGTGTTCCAGAACCTACTGTATGCATGGAAGGCGGGGTTGAGTTTCATTGGCCAATGTCTGTATTTAAAGTGGTTATCATTGCAGGCTGCATATCTTCTCCACTTTAGGATTTTCGGCAAGGCAGGAATGATACAATAACAATTGGACAATCTACAACAGAATGGAAGACACTCCTCCCTCTAAGTCTGTTTCATTGACCCAACTTGAGTACTGCCTTGAGTTTGAGCAATAGTAAGTGCTACTTGTTGGGGCAGTCATACAGTCATGATCCAAATGAAAAGCGTACACGATGGTGTTATATGTCTGTTTGAGAGATCACTTTTTTACAAACAAAGTCTGCAAGATTGCTCAAACAAAAGCACTCACTTGTGTTCAGAGAACAGTAAGTGCTTCTTGTTGGGGTAGTTCTGGCGACTTTTCATACGACGTTTGGACAAATTTGATGATCTTAAATCACGATCATCTGAAATAGAGGAGTTGGCGATTTCCTTGTTTTAAAAACATTTGTCTTTTAGGGTCCAACCAGGGTGTACTGTTACTGGCATATTTGAAAAATGTCAATCAATCACTTTGTGATGACCTCAAATGGAAACGCCAATGTTATTTTTATTTTCATAAGTGCTTCCTTTTGGGGTTCTCTCGGCTGCGAATTTTTCTGGAGACAGCTGCCCACACTGATAACCATCACATGAATTGACAACGATTCTAGCCCATTCATCGAATGGGAGGATGCAATGGGTCCAACCAGGGTGTCATTTACAGCATCCATCTGCGGGTCACATTAGGTTCTCACTCTATATTTGTCAGTTTATCAACCCAAACAAACGTACTGACTGGAATTTTCACTGCAGTAAGTGCTTTTGTTGGGGTAGTGTTGCTGTAGCAACGTACGTCTTATGTCCGTTAAGAAATGGTAGGAACTTGACTCCCAGATTTGTATGGCCCTTGCATAGGTTATAGTTAAATGTTCAACGGAGTAAGGCTTCTTTTTGGTTGCTTTTGCATTACTGACATATTTGAAAAATGTCAATCAATCACTTCGTGATGACCTCAAATGGAAACGCCAATGTTATTTTTCTTTTCATAAGTGCTTCCTTTTGGGGTTCTCTCGGCTGCGAGTTTTTCTGGAGACAGCTGCTCAAACTGATAACCATCACATGAATCGACAACGATTCTAGCCCATTCATCGAATGGGAGTAGGACTGCAATGTGTTCCAGAGCCTATTGTATGCATGGAAGGCGGGGTTGAGTTTCATTGGCCAATGTCTGTATTTAAAGTGGTTATCATTGCAGGCTGCATATCTTCTCCACTTTAGGATCTTCGGCAAGGCAGGAATGATACAATAACAATTGGACAATCTCCAACAGAATGGAAGACACTCCCTCTAAGTCTGTTTCATTGACCCAACTTGAGTACTGCCTTGAGTTTGAGCAATAGTAAGTGCTACTTGTTGGGGCAGTCATACAGTCATGATCCAAATGAAAAGCGTACACGATGGTGTTATATGTCTGTTTGAGAGATCACTTTTTACAAACAAAGTCTGCAAGATTGCTCAAACAAAAGCACTCACTTGTGTTCAGAGAACAGTAAGTGCTTCTTGTTGGGGTAGTTCTGGCGACTTTTCATACGACGTTTGGACAAATTTGATGATCTTAAATCACGATCATCTGAAATAGAGGAGTTGGCGATTTCCCTGTTTTAAAAACATTTGTCTTTTAGGGTCCAACCAGGGTGTACTGTTACTGGCATATTTGAAAAATGTCAATCAATCACTTTGTGATGACCTCAAATGGAAACGCCAATGTTATTTTTATTTTCATAAGTGCTTCCTTTTGGGGTTCTCTCGGCTGCGAATTTTTCTGGAGACAGCTGCTCACACTGATAACCATCACATGAATTGACAACGATTCTAGCCCATTCATCGAATGGGAGGATGCAATGGGTCCAACCAGGGTGTCATTTACAGCATCCATCTGCGGGTCACATTAGGTTCTCACTCTATATTTGTCAGTTTCACAACCCAAACAAACGTACTGACTGGAATTTTCACTGCAGTAAGTGCTTTTGTTGGGGTAGTGTTGCTGCAGCAACGTACGTCTTATGTCCGTTAGGAAATGGTAGGAACTTGACTCCCAGATTTGTATGGCCCTTGCATAGGTTATAGTTAAATGTTCAACGGAGTAAGGCTCCTTTTTGGTTGCTTTTGCATTACTGACATATTTGAAAAATGTCAATCAATCACTTCGTGATGACCTCAAATGGAAACGCCAATGTTATTTTTCTTTTCATAAGTGCTTCCTTTTTTGGGTTCTCTCGGCTGCGAGTTTTTCTGGAGACAGCTGCTCAAACTGATAACCATCACATGAATCGACAACAATTCTAGCCCATTCATCGAATGGGAGTAGGACTGCAATGTGTTCCAGAGCCTATTGTATGCATGGAAGGCGGGGTTGAGTTTCATTGGCCAATGTCTGTATTTAAAGTGGTTATCATTGCAGGCTGCATATCTTCTCCACTTTAGGATCTTCGGCAAGGCAGGAATGATACAATAACAATTGGACAATCTCCAACAGAATGGAAGACACTCCTCCCTCTAAGTCTGTTTCATTGACCCAACTTGAGTACTGCCTTGAGTTTGAGCAATAGTAAGTGCTACTTGTTGGGGCAGTCATACAGTCATGATCCAAATGAAAAGCGTACACGATGGTGTTATATGTCTGTTTGAGAGATCACTTTTTACAAACAAAGTCTGCAAGATTGCTCAAACAAAAGCACTCACTTGTGTTCAGAGAGCAGTAAGTGCTTCTTGTTGGGGTAGTTCTGGCGACTTTTCATACGACGTTTGGACAAATTTGATGATCTTAAATCACGATCATCTGAAATAAGAGGAGTTGGTGATTTCCCTGTTTTAAAAACATTTGTCTTTTAGGGTCCAACCAGGGTGTACTGTTACTGGCATATTTGAAAAATGTCAATCAATCACTTTGTGATGACCTCAAATGGAAACGCCAATGTTATTTTTATTTTCATAAGTGCTTCCTTTTGGGGTTCTCTCGGCTGCGAATTTTTCTGGAGACAGCTGCTCACACTGATAACCATCACATGAATTGACAACGATTCTAGCCCATTCATCGAATGGGAGGATGCAATGGGTCCAACCAGGGTGTCATTTACAGCATCCATCTGCGGGTCACATTAGGTTCTCACTCTATATTTGTCAGTTTCACAACCCAAACAAACGTACTGACTGGAATTTTCACTGCAGTAAGTGCTTTTGTTGGGGTAGTGTTGCTGTAGCAACGTACGTCTTATGTCCGTTAAGAAATGGTAGGAACTTGACTCCCAGATTTCTATGGCCCTTGCATAGGTTATAGTTAAATGTTCAACGGAGTAAGGCTTCTTTTTGGTTGCTTTTGCATTACTGACATATTTGAAAAATGTCAATCAATCACTTCGTGATGACCTCAAATGGAAACGCCAATGTTATTTTTCTTTTCATAAGTGCTTCCTTTTGGGGTTCTCTCGGCTGCGAGTTTTTCTGGAGACAGCTGCTCAAACTGATAACCATCACATGAATCGACAACGATTCTAGCCCATTCATCGAATGGGAGTAGGACTGCAATGTGTTCCAGAGCCTATTGTATGCATGGAAGGCGGGGTTGAGTTTCATTGGCCAATGTCTGTATTTAA
The DNA here is from genome assembly GCF_054856555.1 of Leptonotus elevatus. NCBI lineage: Eukaryota > Metazoa > Chordata > Actinopteri > Syngnathiformes > Syngnathidae > Leptonotus > Leptonotus elevatus. The sequence continues at coordinate 680,288 of NC_141254.1, forward strand.
AGTGGTTATCATTGCAGGCTGCATATCTTCTCCACTTTAGGATCTTCGGCAAGGCAGGAATGATACAATAACAATTGGACAATCTACAACAGAATGGAAGACACTCCCTCTAAGTCTGTTTCATTGACCCAACTTGAGTACTGCCTTGAGTTTGAGCAATAGTAAGTGCTACTTGTTGGGGCAGTCATACAGTCATGATCCAAATGAAAAGCGTACACGATGGTGTTATATGTCTGTTTGAGAGATCACTTTGTACAAACAAAGTCTGCAAGATTGCTCAAACAAAAGCACTCACTTGTGTTCAGAGAACAGTAAGTGCTTCTTGTTGGGGTAGTTCTGGCGACTTTTCATACGACGTTTGGACAAATTTGATGATCTTAAATCACGATCATCTGAAATAGAGGAGTTGGTGATTTCCCTGTTTTAAAAACATTTGTCTTTTTGGGTCCAACCAGGGTGTACTGTTACTGGCATATTTGAAAAATGTCAATCAATCACTTTGTGATGACCTCAAATGGAAACGCCAATGTTATTTTTATTTTCATAAGTGCTTCCTTTTGGGGTTCTCTCGGCTGCGAATTTTTCTGGAGACAGCTGCTCACACTGATAACCATCACATGAATTGACAACGATTCTAGCCCATTCATCGAATGGGAGGATGCAATGGGTCCAACCAGGGTGTCATTTACAGCATCCATCTGCAGGTCACATTAGGTTCTCACTCTATATTTGTCAGTTTCACAACCCAAACAAACGTACTGACTGGAATTTTCACTGCAGTAAGTGCTTTTGTTGGGGTAGTGTTGCTGTAGCAACGTACGTCTTATGTCCGTTAAGAAATGGTAGGAACTTGACTCCCAGATTTCTATGGCCCTTGCATAGGTTATAGTTTAATATTCAACGAAGTAAGGCTCCTTTTTGGTTGCTTTTGCATTACTGACATATTTGAAAAATGTCAATCAATCACTTCGTGATGACCTCAAATGGAAACGCCAATGTTATTTTTCTTTTCATAAGTGCTTCCTTTTGGGGTTCTCTCGGCTGCGAGTTTTTCTGGAGACAGCTGCTCAAACTGATAACCATCACATGAATCGACAACGATTCTAGCCCATTCATCGAATGGGAGTAGGACTGCAATGTGTTCCAGAGCCTATTGTATGCATGGAAGGCGGGGTTGAGTTTCATTGGCCAATGTCTGTATTTAAAGTGGTTATCATTGCAGGCTGCATATCTTCTCCACTTTAGGTTCTTCGGCAAGGCAGGAATGATACAATAACAATTGGACGATCTCCAACAGAATGGAAGACACTCCCTCTAAGTCTGTTTCATTGACCCAACTTGAGTACTGCCTTGAGTTTGAGCAATAGTAAGTGCTACTTGTTGGGGCAGTCATACAGTCATGATCCAAATGAAAAGCGTACACGATGGTGTTATATGTCTGTTTGAGAGATCACTTTTTACAAACAAAGTCTGCAAGATTGCTCAAACAAAAGCACTCACTTGTGTTCAGAGAACAGTAAGTGCTTCTTGTTGGGGTAGTTCTGGCGACTTTTCATACGACGTTTGGACAAATTTGATGATCTTAAATCACGATCATCTGAAATAGAGGAGTTGGCGATTTCCTTGTTTTAAAAACATTTGTCTTTTAGGGTCCAACCAGGGTGTACTGTTACTGGCATATTTGAAGAATGTCAATCAATCACTTTGTGATGACCTCAAATGGAAACGCCAATGTTATTTTTATTTTCATAAGTGCTTCCTTTTGAGGTTCTCTCGGCTGCGAATTTTTCTGGAGACAGCTGCTCACACTGATAACCATCACATGAATTGACAACGATTCTAGCCCATTCATCGAATGGGAGGATGCAATGGGTCCAACCAGGGTGTCATTTACAGCATCCATCTGCGGGTCACATTAGGTTCTCACTCTATATTTGTCAGTTTATCAACCCAAACAAACGTACTGACTGGAATTTTCACTGCAGTAAGTGCTTTTGTTGGGGTAGTGTTGCTGTAGCAACGTACGTCTTATGTCCGTTAAGAAATGGTAGGAACTTGACTCCCAGATTTGTATGGCCCTTGCATAGGTTATAGTTAAATGTTCAACGGAGTAAGGCTCCTTTTTGGTTGCTTTTGCATTACTGACATATTTGAAAAATGTCAATCAATCACTTCGTGATGACCTCAAATGGAAACGCCAATGTTATTTTTCTTTTCATAAGTGCTTCCTTTTGGGGTTCTCTCGGCTGCGAATTTTTCTGGAGACAGCTGCTCACACTGATAACCATCACATGAATTGACAACGATTCTAGCCCATTCATCGAATGGGAGGATGCAATGGGTCCAACCAGGGTGTCATTTACAGCATCCATCTGCAGGTCACATTAGGTTCTCACTCTATATTTGTCAGTTTCACAACCCAAACAAACGTACTGACTGGAATTTTCACTGCAGTAAGTGCTTTTGTTGGGGTAGTGTTTCTGTAGCAACGTACGTCTTATGTCCGTTAAGAAATGGTAGGAACTTGACTCCCAGATTTCTATGGCCCTTGCATAGGTTATAGTTTAATATTCAACGAAGTAAGGCTCCTTTTTGGTTGCTTTTGCATTACTGACATATTTGAAAAATGTCAATCAATCACTTCGTGATGACCTCAAATGGAAACGCCAATGTTATTTTTCTTTTCATAAGTGCTTCCTTTTGGGGTTCTCTCGGCTGCAAGTTTTTCTGGAGACAGCTGCTCAAACTGATAACCATCACATGAATCGACAACGATTCTAGCCCATTCATCGAATGGGAGGAGGACTGCAATGTGTTCCAGAGCCTATTGTATGCATGGAAGGCGGGGTTGAGTTTCATTGGCCAGTGTCTGTATTTAAAGTGGTTATCATTGCAGGCTGCATATCTTCTCCACTTTAGGTTCTTCGGCAAGGCAGGAATGATACAATAACAATTGGACGATCTCCAACAGAATGGAAGACACTCCCTCTAAGTCTGTTTCATTGACCCAACTTGAGTACTGCCTTGAGTTTGAGCAATAGTAAGTGCTACTTGTTGGGGCAGTCATACAGTCATGATCCAAATGAAAAGCGTACACGATGGTGTTATATGTCTGTTTGAGAGATCACTTTGCACAAACAAAGTCTGCAAGATTGCTCAAACAAAAGCACTCACTTGTGTTCAGAGAACAGTAAGTGCTTCTTGTTGGGGTAGTTCTGGCGACTTTTCATACGACGTTTGGACAAATTTGATGATCTTAAATCACGATCATCTGAAATAGAGGAGTTGGCGATTTCCCTGTTTTAAAAACATTTGTCTTTTAGGGTCCAACCAGGGTGTCATTTACAGAATCCATCTGGGGGTCACATTAGGTTCTCACTCTATATTTGTCAGTTTCACAACCCAAACAAACGTACTGACTAGAATTTTCACTGCAGTAAGTGCTTTTGTTGGGGTAGTGTTGCTGCAGCAACGTACGTCTTATGTCCGTTAGGAAATGGTAGGAACTTGACTCCCAGATTTGTATGGCCCTTGCATAGGTTATAGTTAAATGTTCAACGGAGTAAGGCTCCTTTTTGGTTGCTTTTGCATTACTGACATATTTGAAAAATGTCAATCAATCACTTCGTGATGACCTCAAATGGAAACGCCAATGTTATTTTTATTTTCATAAGTGCTTCCTTTTGGGGTTCTCTCGGCTGCGAGTTGTTCTGGAGACAGCTGCTCAAACTGATAACCATCACATGAATCGACAACGATTCTAGCCCATTCATCGAATGGGAGTAGGACTGCAATGTGTTCCAGAGCCTATTGTATGCATGGAAGGCGGGGTTGAGTTTCATTGGCCAATGTCTGTATTTAAAGTGGTTATCATTGCAGGCTGCATATCTTCTCCACTTTAGGTTCTTCGGCAAGGCAGGAATGATACAATAACAATTGGATGATCTCCAACAGAATGGAAGACACTCCCTCTAAGTCTGTTTCATTGACCCAACTTGAGTACTGCCTTGAGTTTGAGCAATAGTAAGTGCTACTTGTTGGGGCAGTCATACAGTCATGATCCAAATGAAAAGCGTACACGATGGTGTTATATGTCTGTTTGAGAGATCACTTTGTACAAACAAAGTCTGCAAGATTGCTCAAACAAAAGCACTCACTTGTGTTCAGAGAGCAGTAAGTGCTTCTTGTTGGGGTAGTTCTGGCGACTTTTCATACGACGTTTGGACAAATTTGATGATCTTAAATCACGATCATCTGAAATAAGAGGAGTTGGTGATTTCCCTGTTTTAAAAACATTTGTCTTTTAGGGTCCAACCAGGGTGTACTGTTACTGGCATATTTGAAAAATGTCAATCAATCACTTTGTGATGACCTCAAATGGAAACGCCAATGTTATTTTTATTTTCATAAGTGCTTCCTTTTGGGGTTCTCTCGGCTGCGAATTTTTCTGGAGACAGCTGCTCACACTGATAACCATCACATGAATTGACAACGATTCTAGCCCATTCATCGAATGGGAGGATGCAATGGGTCCAACCAGGGTGTCATTTACAGCATCCATCTGCGGGTCACATTAGGTTCTCACTCTATATTTGTCAGTTTCACAACCCAAACAAACGTACTGACTGGAATTTTCACTGCAGTAAGTGCTTTTGTTGGGGTAGTGTTGCTGCAGCAACGTACGTCTTATGTCCGTTAGGAAATGGTAGGAACTTGACTCCCAGATTTGTATGGCCCTTGCATAGGTTATAGTTAAATGTTCAACGGAGTAAGGCTCCTTTTTGGTTGCTTTTGCATTACTGACATATTTGAAAAATGTCAATCAATCACTTCGTGATGACCTCAAATGGAAACGCCAATGTTATTTTTCTTTTCATAAGTGCTTCCTTTTGGGGTTCTCTCGGCTGCGAGTTTTTCTGGAGACAGCTGCTCAAACTGATAACCATCACATGAATCGACAACGATTCTAGCCCATTCATCGAATGGGAGTAGGACTGCAATGTGTTCCAGAACCTACTGTATGCATGGAAGGCGGGGTTGAGTTTCATTGGCCAATGTCTGTATTTAAAGTGGTTATCATTGCAGGCTGCATATCTTCTCCACTTTAGGATTTTCGGCAAGGCAGGAATGATACAATAACAATTGGACAATCTACAACAGAATGGAAGACACTCCTCCCTCTAAGTCTGTTTCATTGACCCAACTTGAGTACTGCCTTGAGTTTGAGCAATAGTAAGTGCTACTTGTTGGGGCAGTCATACAGTCATGATCCAAATGAAAAGCGTACACGATGGTGTTATATGTCTGTTTGAGAGATCACTTTTTTACAAACAAAGTCTGCAAGATTGCTCAAACAAAAGCACTCACTTGTGTTCAGAGAACAGTAAGTGCTTCTTGTTGGGGTAGTTCTGGCGACTTTTCATACGACGTTTGGACAAATTTGATGATCTTAAATCACGATCATCTGAAATAGAGGAGTTGGCGATTTCCTTGTTTTAAAAACATTTGTCTTTTAGGGTCCAACCAGGGTGTACTGTTACTGGCATATTTGAAAAATGTCAATCAATCACTTTGTGATGACCTCAAATGGAAACGCCAATGTTATTTTTATTTTCATAAGTGCTTCCTTTTGGGGTTCTCTCGGCTGCGAATTTTTCTGGAGACAGCTGCCCACACTGATAACCATCACATGAATTGACAACGATTCTAGCCCATTCATCGAATGGGAGGATGCAATGGGTCCAACCAGGGTGTCATTTACAGCATCCATCTGCGGGTCACATTAGGTTCTCACTCTATATTTGTCAGTTTATCAACCCAAACAAACGTACTGACTGGAATTTTCACTGCAGTAAGTGCTTTTGTTGGGGTAGTGTTGCTGTAGCAACGTACGTCTTATGTCCGTTAAGAAATGGTAGGAACTTGACTCCCAGATTTGTATGGCCCTTGCATAGGTTATAGTTAAATGTTCAACGGAGTAAGGCTTCTTTTTGGTTGCTTTTGCATTACTGACATATTTGAAAAATGTCAATCAATCACTTCGTGATGACCTCAAATGGAAACGCCAATGTTATTTTTCTTTTCATAAGTGCTTCCTTTTGGGGTTCTCTCGGCTGCGAGTTTTTCTGGAGACAGCTGCTCAAACTGATAACCATCACATGAATCGACAACGATTCTAGCCCATTCATCGAATGGGAGTAGGACTGCAATGTGTTCCAGAGCCTATTGTATGCATGGAAGGCGGGGTTGAGTTTCATTGGCCAATGTCTGTATTTAAAGTGGTTATCATTGCAGGCTGCATATCTTCTCCACTTTAGGATCTTCGGCAAGGCAGGAATGATACAATAACAATTGGACAATCTCCAACAGAATGGAAGACACTCCCTCTAAGTCTGTTTCATTGACCCAACTTGAGTACTGCCTTGAGTTTGAGCAATAGTAAGTGCTACTTGTTGGGGCAGTCATACAGTCATGATCCAAATGAAAAGCGTACACGATGGTGTTATATGTCTGTTTGAGAGATCACTTTTTACAAACAAAGTCTGCAAGATTGCTCAAACAAAAGCACTCACTTGTGTTCAGAGAACAGTAAGTGCTTCTTGTTGGGGTAGTTCTGGCGACTTTTCATACGACGTTTGGACAAATTTGATGATCTTAAATCACGATCATCTGAAATAGAGGAGTTGGCGATTTCCCTGTTTTAAAAACATTTGTCTTTTAGGGTCCAACCAGGGTGTACTGTTACTGGCATATTTGAAAAATGTCAATCAATCACTTTGTGATGACCTCAAATGGAAACGCCAATGTTATTTTTATTTTCATAAGTGCTTCCTTTTGGGGTTCTCTCGGCTGCGAATTTTTCTGGAGACAGCTGCTCACACTGATAACCATCACATGAATTGACAACGATTCTAGCCCATTCATCGAATGGGAGGATGCAATGGGTCCAACCAGGGTGTCATTTACAGCATCCATCTGCGGGTCACATTAGGTTCTCACTCTATATTTGTCAGTTTCACAACCCAAACAAACGTACTGACTGGAATTTTCACTGCAGTAAGTGCTTTTGTTGGGGTAGTGTTGCTGCAGCAACGTACGTCTTATGTCCGTTAGGAAATGGTAGGAACTTGACTCCCAGATTTGTATGGCCCTTGCATAGGTTATAGTTAAATGTTCAACGGAGTAAGGCTCCTTTTTGGTTGCTTTTGCATTACTGACATATTTGAAAAATGTCAATCAATCACTTCGTGATGACCTCAAATGGAAACGCCAATGTTATTTTTCTTTTCATAAGTGCTTCCTTTTTTGGGTTCTCTCGGCTGCGAGTTTTTCTGGAGACAGCTGCTCAAACTGATAACCATCACATGAATCGACAACAATTCTAGCCCATTCATCGAATGGGAGTAGGACTGCAATGTGTTCCAGAGCCTATTGTATGCATGGAAGGCGGGGTTGAGTTTCATTGGCCAATGTCTGTATTTAAAGTGGTTATCATTGCAGGCTGCATATCTTCTCCACTTTAGGATCTTCGGCAAGGCAGGAATGATACAATAACAATTGGACAATCTCCAACAGAATGGAAGACACTCCTCCCTCTAAGTCTGTTTCATTGACCCAACTTGAGTACTGCCTTGAGTTTGAGCAATAGTAAGTGCTACTTGTTGGGGCAGTCATACAGTCATGATCCAAATGAAAAGCGTACACGATGGTGTTATATGTCTGTTTGAGAGATCACTTTTTACAAACAAAGTCTGCAAGATTGCTCAAACAAAAGCACTCACTTGTGTTCAGAGAACAGTAAGTGCTTCTTGTTGGGGTAGTTCTGGCGACTTTTCATACGACGTTTGGACAAATTTGATGATCTTAAATCACGATCATCTGAAATAGAGGAGTTGGCGATTTCCCTGTTTTAAAAACATTTGTCTTTTAGGGTCCAACCAGGGTGTACTGTTACTGGCATATTTGAAAAATGTCAATCAATCACTTTGTGATGACCTCAAATGGAAACGCCAATGTTATTTTTATTTTCATAAGTGCTTCCTTTTGGGGTTCTCTCGGCTGCGAATTTTTCTGGAGACAGCTGCTCACACTGATAACCATCACATGAATTGACAACGATTCTAGCCCATTCATCGAATGGGAGGATGCAATGGGTCCAACCAGGGTGTCATTTACAGCATCCATCTGCGGGTCACATTAGGTTCTCACTCTATATTTGTCAGTTTCACAACCCAAACAAACGTACTGACTGGAATTTTCACTGCAGTAAGTGCTTTTGTTGGGGTAGTGTTGCTGCAGCAACGTACGTCTTATGTCCGTTAGGAAATGGTAGGAACTTGACTCCCAGATTTGTATGGCCCTTGCATAGGTTATAGTTAAATGTTCAACGGAGTAAGGCTCCTTTTTGGTTGCTTTTGCATTACTGACATATTTGAAAAATGTCAATCAATCACTTCGTGATGACCTCAAATGGAAACGCCAATGTTATTTTTCTTTTCATAAGTGCTTCCTTTTTTGGGTTCTCTCGGCTGCGAGTTTTTCTGGAGACAGCTGCTCAAACTGATAACCATCACATGAATCGACAACAATTCTAGCCCATTCATCGAATGGGAGTAGGACTGCAATGTGTTCCAGAGCCTACTGTATGCATGGAAGGCGGGGTTGAGTTTCATTGGCCAATGTCTGTATTTAAAGTGGTTATCATTGCAGGCTGCATATCTTCTCCACTTTAGGATCTTCGGCAAGGCAGGAATGATACAATAACAATTGGACAATCTCCAACAGAATGGAAGACACTCCTCCCTCTAAGTCTGTTTCATTGACCCAACTTGAGTACTGCCTTGAGTTTGAGCAATAGTAAGTGCTACTTGTTGGGGCAGTCATACAGTCATGATCCAAATGAAAAGCGTACACGATGGTGTTATATGTCTGTTTGAGAGATCACTTTGTACAAACAAAGTCTGCAAGATTGCTCAAACAAAAGCACTCACTTGTGTTCAGAGAACAGTAAGTGCTTCTTGTTGGGGTAGTTCTGGCGACTTTTCATACGACGTTTGGACAAATTTGATGATCTTAAATCACGATCATCTGAAATAGAGGAGTTGGTGATTTCCCTGTTTTAAAAACATTTGTCTTTTTGGGTCCAACCAGGGTGTACTGTTACTGGCATATTTGAAAAATGTCAATCAATCACTTTGTGATGACCTCAAATGGAAACGCCAATGTTATTTTTATTTTCATAAGTGCTTCCTTTTGGGGTTCTCTCGGCTGCGAATTTTTCTGGAGACAGCTGCTCACACTGATAACCATCACATGAATTGACAACGATTCTAGCCCATTCATCGAATGGGAGGATGCAATGGGTCCAACCAGGGTGTCATTTACAGCATCCATCTGCAGGTCACATTAGGTTCTCACTCTATATTTGTCAGTTTCACAACCCAAACAAACGTACTGACTGGAATTTTCACTGCAGTAAGTGCTTTTGTTGGGGTAGTGTTGCTGCAGCAACGTACGTCTTATGTCCGTTAGGAAATGGTAGGAACTTGACTCCCAGATTTGTATGGCCCTTGCATAGGTTATAGTTAAATGTTCAACGGAGTAAGGCTCCTTTTTGGTTGCTTTTGCATTACTGACATATTTGAAAAATGTCAATCAATCACTTCGTGATGACCTCAAATGGAAACGCCAATGTTATTTTTCTTTTCATAAGTGCTTCCTTTTGGGGTTCTCTCGGCTGCGAGTTTTTCTGGAGACAGCTGCTCAAACTGATAACCATCACATGAATCGACAACGATTCTAGCCCATTCATCGAATGGGAGTAGGACTGCAATGTGTTCCAGAGCCTACTGTATGCATGGAAGGCGGGGTTGAGTTTCATTGGCCAATGTCTGTATTTAAAGTGGTCATCATTGCAGGCTGCATATCTTCTCCACTTTAGGTTCTTCGGCAAGGCAGGAATGATACAATAACAATTGGACGATCTCCAACAGAATGGAAGACACTCCCTCTAAGTCTGTTTCATTGACCCAACTTGAGTACTGCCTTGAGTTTGAGCAATAGTAAGTGCTACTTGTTGGGGCAGTCATACAGTCATGATCCAAATGAAAAGCGTACACGATGGTGTTATATGTCTGTTTGAGAGATCACTTTGCACAAACAAAGTCTGCAAGATTGCTCAAACAAAAGCACTCACTTGTGTTCAGAGAACAGTAAGTGCTTCTTGTTGGGGTAGTTCTGGCGACTTTTCATACGACGTTTGGACAAATTTGATGATCTTAAATCACGATCATCTGAAATAGAGGAGTTGGCGATTTCCCTGTTTTAAAAACATTTGTCTTTTAGGGTCCAACCAGGGTGTACTGTTACTGGCATATTTGAAAAATGTCAATCAATCACTTTGTGATGACCTCAAATGGAAACGCCAATGTTATTTTTATTTTCATAAGTGCTTCCTTTTGGGGTTCTCTCGGCTGCGAATTTTTCTGGAGACAGCTGCTCACACTGATAACCATCACATGAATTGACAACGATTCTAGCCCATTCATCGAATGGGAGGATGCAATGGGTCCAACCAGGGTGTCATTTACAGCATCCATCTGCGGGTCACATTAGGTTCTCACTCTATATTTGTCAGTTTCACAACCCAAACAAACGTACTGACTGGAATTTTCACTGCAGTAAGTGCTTTTGTTGGGGTAGTGTTGCTGTAGCAACGTACGTCTTATGTCCGTTAAGAAATGGTAGGAACTTGACTCCCAGATTTGTATGGCCCTTGCATAGGTTATAGTTAAATGTTCAACGGAGTAAGGCTCCTTTTTGGTTGCTTTTGCATTACTGACATATTTGAAAAATGTCAATCAATCACTTCGTGATGACCTCAAATGGAAACGCCAATGTTATTTTTCTTTTCATAAGTGCTTCCTTTTGGGGTTCTCTCGGCTGCGAGTTTTTCTGGAGACAGCTGCTCAAACTGATAACCATCACATGAATCGACAACGATTCTAGCCCATTCATCGAATGGGAGTAGGACTGCAATGTGTTCCAGAGCCTACTGTATGCATGGAAGGCGGGGTTGAGTTTCATTGGCCAATGTCTGTATTTAAAGTGGTTATCATTGCAGGCTGCATATCTTCTCCACTTTAGGATCTTCGGCAAGGCAGGAATGATACAATAACAATTGGACAATCTACAACAGAATGGAAGACACTCCCTCTAAGTCTGTTTCATTGACCCAACTTGAGTACTGCCTTGAGTTTGAGCAATAGTAAGTGCTACTTGTTGGGGCAGTCATACAGTCATGATCCAAATGAAAAGCGTACACGATGGTGTTATATGTCTGTTTGAGAGATCACTTTGTACAAACAAAGTCTGCAAGATTGCTCAAACAAAAGCACTCACTTGTGTTCAGAGAACAGTAAGTGCTTCTTGTTGGGGTAGTTCTGGCGACTTTTCATACGACGTTTGGACAAATTTGATGATCTTAAATCACGATCATCTGAAATAGAGGAGTTGGTGATTTCCCTGTTTTAAAAACATTTGTCTTTTTGGGTCCAACCAGGGTGTACTGTTACTGGCATATTTGAAAAATGTCAATCAATCACTTTGTGATGACCTCAAATGGAAACGCCAATGTTATTTTTATTTTCATAAGTGCTTCCTTTTGGGGTTCTCTCGGCTGCGAATTTTTCTGGAGACAGCTGCTCACACTGATAACCATCACATGAATTGACAACGATTCTAGCCCATTCATCGAATGGGAGGATGCAATGGGTCCAACCAGGGTGTCATTTACAGCATCCATCTGCAGGTCACATTAGGTTCTCACTCTATATTTGTCAGTTTCACAACCCAAACAAACGTACTGACTGGAATTTTCACTGCAGTAAGTGCTTTTGTTGGGGTAGTGTTGCTGTAGCAACGTACGTCTTATGTCCGTTAAGAAATGGTAGGAACTTGACTCCCAGATTTCTATGGCCCTTGCATAGGTTATAGTTTAATATTCAACGAAGTAAGGCTCCTTTTTGGTTGCTTTTGCATTACTGACATATTTGAAAAATGTCAATCAATCACTTCGTGATGACCTCAAATGGAAACGCCAATGTTATTTTTATTTTCATAAGTGCTTCCTTTTGGGGTTCTCTCGGCTGCGAATTTTTCTGGAGACAGCTGCTCACACTGATAACCATCACATGAATTGACAACGATTCTAGCCCATTCATCGAATGGGAGGATGCAATGGGTCCAACCAGGGTGTCATTTACAGCATCCATCTGCGGGTCACATTAGGTTCTCACTCTATATTTGTCAGTTTCACAACCCAAACAAACGTACTGACTGGAATTTTCACTGCAGTAAGTGCTTTTGTTGGGGTAGTGTTGCTGCAGCAACGTACGTCTTATGTCCGTTAGGAAATGGTAGGAACTTGACTCCCAGATTTGTATGGCCCTTGCATAGGTTATAGTTAAATGTTCAACGGAGTAAGGCTCCTTTTTGGTTGCTTTTGCATTACTGACATATTTGAAAAATGTCAATCAATCACTTCGTGATGACCTCAAATGGAAACGCCAATGTTATTTTTCTTTTCATAAGTGCTTCCTTTTGGGGTTCTCTCGGCTGCGAGTTGTTCTGGAGACAGCTGCTCAAACTGATAACCATCACATGAATCGACAACGATTCTAGCCCATTCATCGAATGGGAGTAGGACTGCAATGTGTTCCAGAGCCTATTGTATGCATGGAAGGCGGGGTTGAGTTTCATTGGCCAATGTCTGTATTTAAAGTGGTTATCATTGCAGGCTGCATATCTTCTCCACTTTAGGTTCTTCGGCAAGGCAGGAATGATACAATAACAATTGGACGATCTCCAACAGAATGGAAGACACTCCCTCTAAGTCTGTTTCATTGACCCAACTTGAGTACTGCCTTGAGTTTGAGCAATAGTAAGTGCTACTTGTTGGGGCAGTCATACAGTCATGATCCAAATGAAAAGCGTACACGATGGTGTTATATGTCTGTTTGAGAGATCACTTTGTACAAACAAAGTCTGCAAGATTGCTCAAACAAAAGCACTCACTTGTGTTCAGAGAGCAGTAAGTGCTTCTTGTTGGGGTAGTTCTGGCGACTTTTCATACGACGTTTGGACAAATTTGATGATCTTAAATCACGATCATCTGAAATAAGAGGAGTTGGTGATTTCCCTGTTTTAAAAACATTTGTCTTTTAGGGTCCAACCAGGGTGTACTGTTACTGGCATATTTGAAAAATGTCAATCAATCACTTTGTGATGACCTCAAATGGAAACGCCAATGTTATTTTTATTTTCACAAGTGCTTCCTTTTGGGGTTCTCTCGGCTGCGAATTTTTCTGGAGACAGCTGCTCACACTGATAACCATCACATGAATTGACAACGATTCTAGCCCATTCATCGAATGGGAGGATGCAATGGGTCCAACCAGGGTGTCATTTACAGCATCCATCTGCGGGTCACATTAGGTTCTCAATCTATATTTGTCAGTTTCACAACCCAAACAAACGTACTGACTGGAATTTTCACTGCAGTAAGTGCTTTTGTTGGGGTAGTGTTGCTGTAGCAACGTACGTCTTATGTCCGTTAAGAAATGGTAGGAACTTGACTCCCAGATTTGTATGGCCCTTGCATAGGTTATAGTTAAATGTTCAACGGAGTAAGGCTCCTTTTTGGTTGCTTTTGCATTACTGACATATTTGAAAAATGTCAATCAATCACTTCGTGATGACCTCAAATGGAAACGCCAATGTTATTTTTCTTTTCATAAGTGCTTCCTTTTGGGGTTCTCTCGGCTGCGAGTTTTTCTGGAGACAGCTGCTCAAACTGATAACCATCACATGAATCGACAACGATTCTAGCCCATTCATCGAATGGGAGTAGGACTGCAATGTGTTCCAGAGCCTACTGTATGCATGGAAGGCGGGGTTGAGTTTCATTGGCCAATGTCTGTATTTAAAGTGGTTATCATTGCAGGCTGCATATCTTCTCCACTTTAGGATCTTCGGCAAGGCAGGAATGATACAATAACAATTGGACAATCTACAACAGAATGGAAGACACTCCCTCTAAGTCTGTTTCATTGACCCAACTTGAGTACTGCCTTGAGTTTGAGCAATAGTAAGTGCTACTTGTTGGGGCAGTCATACAGTCATGATTCAAATGAAAAGCGTACACGATGGTGTTATATGTCTGTTTGAGAGATCACTTTGTACAAACAAAGTCTGCAAGATTGCTCAAACAAAAGCACTCACTTGTGTTCAGAGAACAGTAAGTGCTTCTTGTTGGGGTAGTTCTGGCGACTTTTCATACGACGTTTGGACAAATTTGATGATCTTAAATCACGATCATCTGAAATAGAGGAGTTGGTGATTTCCCTGTTTTAAAAACATTTGTCTTTTTGGGTCCAACCAGGGTGTACTGTTACTGGCATATTTGAAAAATGTCAATCAATCACTTTGTGATGACCTCAAATGGAAACGCCAATGTTATTTTTATTTTCATAAGTGCTTCCTTTTGGGGTTCTCTCGGCTGCGAATTTTTCTGGAGACAGCTGCTCACACTGATAACCATCACATGAATTGACAACGATTCTAGCCCATTCATCGAATGGGAGGATGCAATGGGTCCAACCAGGGTGTCATTTACAGCATCCATCTGCAGGTCACATTAGGTTCTCACTCTATATTTGTCAGTTTCACAACCCAAACAAACGTACTGACTGGAATTTTCACTGCAGTAAGTGCTTTTGTTGGGGTAGTGTTGCTGTAGCAACGTACGTCTTATGTCCGTTAAGAAATGGTAGGAACTTGACTCCCAGATTTCTATGGCCCTTGCATAGGTTATAGTTTAATATTCAACGAAGTAAGGCTCCTTTTTGGTTGCTTTTGCATTACTGACATATTTGAAAAATGTCAATCAATCACTTCGTGATGACCTCAAATGGAAACGCCAATGTTATTTTTCTTTTCATAAGTGCTTCCTTTTGGGGTTCTCTCGGCTGCAAGTTTTTCTGGAGACAGCTGCTCAAACTGATAACCATCACATGAATCGACAACGATTCTAGCCCATTCATCGAATGGGAGGAGGACTGCAATGTGTTCCAGAGCCTATTGTATGCATGGAAGGCGGGGTTGAGTTTCATTGGCCAATGTCTGTATTTAAAGTGGTTATCATTGCAGGCTGCATATCTTCTCCACTTTAGGTTCTTCGGCAAGGCAGGAATGATACAATAACAATTGGACGATCTCCAACAGAATGGAAGACACTCCCTCTAAGTCTGTTTCATTGACCCAACTTGAGTACTCCCTTGAGTTTGAGCAATAGTAAGTGCTACTTGTTGGGGCAGTCATACAGTCATGATCCAAATGAAAAGCGTACACGATGGTGTTATATGTCTGTTTGAGAGATCACTTTGCACAAACAAAGTCTGCAAGATTGCTCAAACAAAAGCACTCACTTGTGTTCAGAGAACAGTAAGTGCTTCTTGTTGGGGTAGTTCTGGCGACTTTTCATACGACGTTTGGACAAATTTGATGATCTTAAATCACGATCATCTGAAATAGAGGAGTTGGCGATTTCCCTGTTTTAAAAACATTTGTCTTTTAGGGTCCAACCAGGGTGTACTGTTACTGGCATATTTGAAGAATGTCAATCAATCACTTTGTGATGACCTCAAATGGAAACGCCAATGTTATTTTTATTTTCATAAGTGCTTCCTTTTGAGGTTCTCTCGGCTGCGAATTTTTCTGGAGACAGCTGCTCACACTGATAACCATCACATGAATTGACAACGATTCTAGCCCATTCATCGAATGGGAGGATGCAATGGGTCCAACCAGGGTGTCATTTACAGCATCCATCTGCGGGTCACATTAGGTTCTCACTCTATATTTGTCAGTTTATCAACCCAAACAAACGTACTGACTGGAATTTTCACTGCAGTAAGTGCTTTTGTTGGGGTAGTGTTGCTGTAGCAACGTACGTCTTATGTCCGTTAAGAAATGGTAGGAACTTGACTCCCAGATTTGTATGGCCCTTGCATAGGTTATAGTTAAATGTTCAACGGAGTAAGGCTCCTTTTTGGTTGCTTTTGCATTACTGACATATTTGAAAAATGTCAATCAATCACTTCGTGATGACCTCAAATGGAAACGCCAATGTTATTTTTCTTTTCATAAGTGCTTCCTTTTGGGGTTCTCTCGGCTGCGAATTTTTCTGGAGACAGCTGCTCACACTGATAACCATCACATGAATTGACAACGATTCTAGCCCATTCATCGAATGGGAGGATGCAATGGGTCCAACCAGGGTGTCATTTACAGCATCCATCTGCAGGTCACATTAGGTTCTCACTCTATATTTGTCAGTTTCACAACCCAAACAAACGTACTGACTGGAATTTTCACTGCAGTAAGTGCTTTTGTTGGGGTAGTGTTTCTGTAGCAACGTACGTCTTATGTCCGTTAAGAAATGGTAGGAACTTGACTCCCAGATTTCTATGGCCCTTGCATAGGTTATAGTTTAATATTCAACGAAGTAAGGCTCCTTTTTGGTTGCTTTTGCATTACTGACATATTTGAAAAATGTCAATCAATCACTTCGTGATGACCTCAAATGGAAACGCCAATGTTATTTTTCTTTTCATAAGTGCTTCCTTTTGGGGTTCTCTCGGCTGCAAGTTTTTCTGGAGACAGCTGCTCAAACTGATAACCATCACATGAATCGACAACGATTCTAGCCCATTCATCGAATGGGAGGAGGACTGCAATGTGTTCCAGAGCCTATTGTATGCATGGAAGGCGGGGTTGAGTTTCATTGGCCAGTGTCTGTATTTAAAGTGGTTATCATTGCAGGCTGCATATCTTCTCCACTTTAGGTTCTTCGGCAAGGCAGGAATGATACAATAACAATTGGACGATCTCCAACAGAATGGAAGACACTCCCTCTAAGTCTGTTTCATTGACCCAACTTGAGTACTGCCTTGAGTTTGAGCAATAGTAAGTGCTACTTGTTGGGGCAGTCATACAGTCATGATCCAAATGAAAAGCGTACACGATGGTGTTATATGTCTGTTTGAGAGATCACTTTGCACAAACAAAGTCTGCAAGATTGCTCAAACAAAAGCACTCACTTGTGTTCAGAGAACAGTAAGTGCTTCTTGTTGGGGTAGTTCTGGCGACTTTTCATACGACGTTTGGACAAATTTGATGATCTTAAATCACGATCATCTGAAATAGAGGAGTTGGCGATTTCCCTGTTTTAAAAACATTTGTCTTTTAGGGTCCAACCAGGGTGTCATTTACAGAATCCATCTGGGGGTCACATTAGGTTCTCACTCTATATTTGTCAGTTTCACAACCCAAACAAACGTACTGACTAGAATTTTCACTGCAGTAAGTGCTTTTGTTGGGGTAGTGTTGCTGCAGCAACGTACGTCTTATGTCCGTTAGGAAATGGTAGGAACTTGACTCCCAGATTTGTATGGCCCTTGCATAGGTTATAGTTAAATGTTCAACGGAGTAAGGCTCCTTTTTGGTTGCTTTTGCATTACTGACATATTTGAAAAATGTCAATCAATCACTTCGTGATGACCTCAAATGGAAACGCCAATGTTATTTTTATTTTCATAAGTGCTTCCTTTTGGGGTTCTCTCGGCTGCGAGTTGTTCTGGAGACAGCTGCTCAAACTGATAACCATCACATGAATCGACAACGATTCTAGCCCATTCATCGAATGGGAGTAGGACTGCAATGTGTTCCAGAGCCTATTGTATGCATGGAAGGCGGGGTTGAGTTTCATTGGCCAATGTCTGTATTTAAAGTGGTTATCATTGCAGGCTGCATATCTTCTCCACTTTAGGTTCTTCGGCAAGGCAGGAATGATACAATAACAATTGGATGATCTCCAACAGAATGGAAGACACTCCCTCTAAGTCTGTTTCATTGACCCAACTTGAGTACTGCCTTGAGTTTGAGCAATAGTAAGTGCTACTTGTTGGGGCAGTCATACAGTCATGATCCAAATGAAAAGCGTACACGATGGTGTTATATGTCTGTTTGAGAGATCACTTTGTACAAACAAAGTCTGCAAGATTGCTCAAACAAAAGCACTCACTTGTGTTCAGAGAGCAGTAAGTGCTTCTTGTTGGGGTAGTTCTGGCGACTTTTCATACGACGTTTGGACAAATTTGATGATCTTAAATCACGATCATCTGAAATAAGAGGAGTTGGTGATTTCCCTGTTTTAAAAACATTTGTCTTTTAGGGTCCAACCAGGGTGTACTGTTACTGGCATATTTGAAAAATGTCAATCAATCACTTTGTGATGACCTCAAATGGAAACGCCAATGTTATTTTTATTTTCATAAGTGCTTCCTTTTGGGGTTCTCTCGGCTGCGAATTTTTCTGGAGACAGCTGCTCACACTGATAACCATCACATGAATTGACAACGATTCTAGCCCATTCATCGAATGGGAGGATGCAATGGGTCCAACCAGGGTGTCATTTACAGCATCCATCTGCGGGTCACATTAGGTTCTCACTCTATATTTGTCAGTTTCACAACCCAAACAAACGTACTGACTGGAATTTTCACTGCAGTAAGTGCTTTTGTTGGGGTAGTGTTGCTGCAGCAACGTACGTCTTATGTCCGTTAGGAAATGGTAGGAACTTGACTCCCAGATTTGTATGGCCCTTGCATAGGTTATAGTTAAATGTTCAACGGAGTAAGGCTCCTTTTTGGTTGCTTTTGCATTACTGACATATTTGAAAAATGTCAATCAATCACTTCGTGATGACCTCAAATGGAAACGCCAATGTTATTTTTCTTTTCATAAGTGCTTCCTTTTGGGGTTCTCTCGGCTGCGAGTTTTTCTGGAGACAGCTGCTCAAACTGATAACCATCACATGAATCGACAACGATTCTAGCCCATTCATCGAATGGGAGTAGGACTGCAATGTGTTCCAGAACCTACTGTATGCATGGAAGGCGGGGTTGAGTTTCATTGGCCAATGTCTGTATTTAAAGTGGTTATCATTGCAGGCTGCATATCTTCTCCACTTTAGGATTTTCGGCAAGGCAGGAATGATACAATAACAATTGGACAATCTACAACAGAATGGAAGACACTCCTCCCTCTAAGTCTGTTTCATTGACCCAACTTGAGTACTGCCTTGAGTTTGAGCAATAGTAAGTGCTACTTGTTGGGGCAGTCATACAGTCATGATCCAAATGAAAAGCGTACACGATGGTGTTATATGTCTGTTTGAGAGATCACTTTTTTACAAACAAAGTCTGCAAGATTGCTCAAACAAAAGCACTCACTTGTGTTCAGAGAACAGTAAGTGCTTCTTGTTGGGGTAGTTCTGGCGACTTTTCATACGACGTTTGGACAAATTTGATGATCTTAAATCACGATCATCTGAAATAGAGGAGTTGGCGATTTCCTTGTTTTAAAAACATTTGTCTTTTAGGGTCCAACCAGGGTGTACTGTTACTGGCATATTTGAAAAATGTCAATCAATCACTTTGTGATGACCTCAAATGGAAACGCCAATGTTATTTTTATTTTCATAAGTGCTTCCTTTTGGGGTTCTCTCGGCTGCGAATTTTTCTGGAGACAGCTGCCCACACTGATAACCATCACATGAATTGACAACGATTCTAGCCCATTCATCGAATGGGAGGATGCAATGGGTCCAACCAGGGTGTCATTTACAGCATCCATCTGCGGGTCACATTAGGTTCTCACTCTATATTTGTCAGTTTATCAACCCAAACAAACGTACTGACTGGAATTTTCACTGCAGTAAGTGCTTTTGTTGGGGTAGTGTTGCTGTAGCAACGTACGTCTTATGTCCGTTAAGAAATGGTAGGAACTTGACTCCCAGATTTGTATGGCCCTTGCATAGGTTATAGTTAAATGTTCAACGGAGTAAGGCTTCTTTTTGGTTGCTTTTGCATTACTGACATATTTGAAAAATGTCAATCAATCACTTCGTGATGACCTCAAATGGAAACGCCAATGTTATTTTTCTTTTCATAAGTGCTTCCTTTTGGGGTTCTCTCGGCTGCGAGTTTTTCTGGAGACAGCTGCTCAAACTGATAACCATCACATGAATCGACAACGATTCTAGCCCATTCATCGAATGGGAGTAGGACTGCAATGTGTTCCAGAGCCTATTGTATGCATGGAAGGCGGGGTTGAGTTTCATTGGCCAATGTCTGTATTTAAAGTGGTTATCATTGCAGGCTGCATATCTTCTCCACTTTAGGATCTTCGGCAAGGCAGGAATGATACAATAACAATTGGACAATCTCCAACAGAATGGAAGACACTCCCTCTAAGTCTGTTTCATTGACCCAACTTGAGTACTGCCTTGAGTTTGAGCAATAGTAAGTGCTACTTGTTGGGGCAGTCATACAGTCATGATCCAAATGAAAAGCGTACACGATGGTGTTATATGTCTGTTTGAGAGATCACTTTTTACAAACAAAGTCTGCAAGATTGCTCAAACAAAAGCACTCACTTGTGTTCAGAGAACAGTAAGTGCTTCTTGTTGGGGTAGTTCTGGCGACTTTTCATACGACGTTTGGACAAATTTGATGATCTTAAATCACGATCATCTGAAATAGAGGAGTTGGCGATTTCCCTGTTTTAAAAACATTTGTCTTTTAGGGTCCAACCAGGGTGTACTGTTACTGGCATATTTGAAAAATGTCAATCAATCACTTTGTGATGACCTCAAATGGAAACGCCAATGTTATTTTTATTTTCATAAGTGCTTCCTTTTGGGGTTCTCTCGGCTGCGAATTTTTCTGGAGACAGCTGCTCACACTGATAACCATCACATGAATTGACAACGATTCTAGCCCATTCATCGAATGGGAGGATGCAATGGGTCCAACCAGGGTGTCATTTACAGCATCCATCTGCGGGTCACATTAGGTTCTCACTCTATATTTGTCAGTTTCACAACCCAAACAAACGTACTGACTGGAATTTTCACTGCAGTAAGTGCTTTTGTTGGGGTAGTGTTGCTGCAGCAACGTACGTCTTATGTCCGTTAGGAAATGGTAGGAACTTGACTCCCAGATTTGTATGGCCCTTGCATAGGTTATAGTTAAATGTTCAACGGAGTAAGGCTCCTTTTTGGTTGCTTTTGCATTACTGACATATTTGAAAAATGTCAATCAATCACTTCGTGATGACCTCAAATGGAAACGCCAATGTTATTTTTCTTTTCATAAGTGCTTCCTTTTTTGGGTTCTCTCGGCTGCGAGTTTTTCTGGAGACAGCTGCTCAAACTGATAACCATCACATGAATCGACAACAATTCTAGCCCATTCATCGAATGGGAGTAGGACTGCAATGTGTTCCAGAGCCTATTGTATGCATGGAAGGCGGGGTTGAGTTTCATTGGCCAATGTCTGTATTTAAAGTGGTTATCATTGCAGGCTGCATATCTTCTCCACTTTAGGATCTTCGGCAAGGCAGGAATGATACAATAACAATTGGACAATCTCCAACAGAATGGAAGACACTCCTCCCTCTAAGTCTGTTTCATTGACCCAACTTGAGTACTGCCTTGAGTTTGAGCAATAGTAAGTGCTACTTGTTGGGGCAGTCATACAGTCATGATCCAAATGAAAAGCGTACACGATGGTGTTATATGTCTGTTTGAGAGATCACTTTTTACAAACAAAGTCTGCAAGATTGCTCAAACAAAAGCACTCACTTGTGTTCAGAGAACAGTAAGTGCTTCTTGTTGGGGTAGTTCTGGCGACTTTTCATACGACGTTTGGACAAATTTGATGATCTTAAATCACGATCATCTGAAATAGAGGAGTTGGCGATTTCCCTGTTTTAAAAACATTTGTCTTTTAGGGTCCAACCAGGGTGTACTGTTACTGGCATATTTGAAAAATGTCAATCAATCACTTTGTGATGACCTCAAATGGAAACGCCAATGTTATTTTTATTTTCATAAGTGCTTCCTTTTGGGGTTCTCTCGGCTGCGAATTTTTCTGGAGACAGCTGCTCACACTGATAACCATCACATGAATTGACAACGATTCTAGCCCATTCATCGAATGGGAGGATGCAATGGGTCCAACCAGGGTGTCATTTACAGCATCCATCTGCGGGTCACATTAGGTTCTCACTCTATATTTGTCAGTTTCACAACCCAAACAAACGTACTGACTGGAATTTTCACTGCAGTAAGTGCTTTTGTTGGGGTAGTGTTGCTGCAGCAACGTACGTCTTATGTCCGTTAGGAAATGGTAGGAACTTGACTCCCAGATTTGTATGGCCCTTGCATAGGTTATAGTTAAATGTTCAACGGAGTAAGGCTCCTTTTTGGTTGCTTTTGCATTACTGACATATTTGAAAAATGTCAATCAATCACTTCGTGATGACCTCAAATGGAAACGCCAATGTTATTTTTCTTTTCATAAGTGCTTCCTTTTTTGGGTTCTCTCGGCTGCGAGTTTTTCTGGAGACAGCTGCTCAAACTGATAACCATCACATGAATCGACAACAATTCTAGCCCATTCATCGAATGGGAGTAGGACTGCAATGTGTTCCAGAGCCTACTGTATGCATGGAAGGCGGGGTTGAGTTTCATTGGCCAATGTCTGTATTTAAAGTGGTTATCATTGCAGGCTGCATATCTTCTCCACTTTAGGATCTTCGGCAAGGCAGGAATGATACAATAACAATTGGACAATCTCCAACAGAATGGAAGACACTCCTCCCTCTAAGTCTGTTTCATTGACCCAACTTGAGTACTGCCTTGAGTTTGAGCAATAGTAAGTGCTACTTGTTGGGGCAGTCATACAGTCATGATCCAAATGAAAAGCGTACACGATGGTGTTATATGTCTGTTTGAGAGATCACTTTGTACAAACAAAGTCTGCAAGATTGCTCAAACAAAAGCACTCACTTGTGTTCAGAGAACAGTAAGTGCTTCTTGTTGGGGTAGTTCTGGCGACTTTTCATACGACGTTTGGACAAATTTGATGATCTTAAATCACGATCATCTGAAATAGAGGAGTTGGTGATTTCCCTGTTTTAAAAACATTTGTCTTTTTGGGTCCAACCAGGGTGTACTGTTACTGGCATATTTGAAAAATGTCAATCAATCACTTTGTGATGACCTCAAATGGAAACGCCAATGTTATTTTTATTTTCATAAGTGCTTCCTTTTGGGGTTCTCTCGGCTGCGAATTTTTCTGGAGACAGCTGCTCACACTGATAACCATCACATGAATTGACAACGATTCTAGCCCATTCATCGAATGGGAGGATGCAATGGGTCCAACCAGGGTGTCATTTACAGCATCCATCTGCAGGTCACATTAGGTTCTCACTCTATATTTGTCAGTTTCACAACCCAAACAAACGTACTGACTGGAATTTTCACTGCAGTAAGTGCTTTTGTTGGGGTAGTGTTGCTGCAGCAACGTACGTCTTATGTCCGTTAGGAAATGGTAGGAACTTGACTCCCAGATTTGTATGGCCCTTGCATAGGTTATAGTTAAATGTTCAACGGAGTAAGGCTCCTTTTTGGTTGCTTTTGCATTACTGACATATTTGAAAAATGTCAATCAATCACTTCGTGATGACCTCAAATGGAAACGCCAATGTTATTTTTCTTTTCATAAGTGCTTCCTTTTGGGGTTCTCTCGGCTGCGAGTTTTTCTGGAGACAGCTGCTCAAACTGATAACCATCACATGAATCGACAACGATTCTAGCCCATTCATCGAATGGGAGTAGGACTGCAATGTGTTCCAGAGCCTACTGTATGCATGGAAGGCGGGGTTGAGTTTCATTGGCCAATGTCTGTATTTAAAGTGGTCATCATTGCAGGCTGCATATCTTCTCCACTTTAGGTTCTTCGGCAAGGCAGGAATGATACAATAACAATTGGACGATCTCCAACAGAATGGAAGACACTCCCTCTAAGTCTGTTTCATTGACCCAACTTGAGTACTGCCTTGAGTTTGAGCAATAGTAAGTGCTACTTGTTGGGGCAGTCATACAGTCATGATCCAAATGAAAAGCGTACACGATGGTGTTATATGTCTGTTTGAGAGATCACTTTGCACAAACAAAGTCTGCAAGATTGCTCAAACAAAAGCACTCACTTGTGTTCAGAGAACAGTAAGTGCTTCTTGTTGGGGTAGTTCTGGCGACTTTTCATACGACGTTTGGACAAATTTGATGATCTTAAATCACGATCATCTGAAATAGAGGAGTTGGCGATTTCCCTGTTTTAAAAACATTTGTCTTTTAGGGTCCAACCAGGGTGTACTGTTACTGGCATATTTGAAAAATGTCAATCAATCACTTTGTGATGACCTCAAATGGAAACGCCAATGTTATTTTTATTTTCATAAGTGCTTCCTTTTGGGGTTCTCTCGGCTGCGAATTTTTCTGGAGACAGCTGCTCACACTGATAACCATCACATGAATTGACAACGATTCTAGCCCATTCATCGAATGGGAGGATGCAATGGGTCCAACCAGGGTGTCATTTACAGCATCCATCTGCGGGTCACATTAGGTTCTCACTCTATATTTGTCAGTTTCACAACCCAAACAAACGTACTGACTGGAATTTTCACTGCAGTAAGTGCTTTTGTTGGGGTAGTGTTGCTGTAGCAACGTACGTCTTATGTCCGTTAAGAAATGGTAGGAACTTGACTCCCAGATTTGTATGGCCCTTGCATAGGTTATAGTTAAATGTTCAACGGAGTAAGGCTCCTTTTTGGTTGCTTTTGCATTACTGACATATTTGAAAAATGTCAATCAATCACTTCGTGATGACCTCAAATGGAAACGCCAATGTTATTTTTCTTTTCATAAGTGCTTCCTTTTGGGGTTCTCTCGGCTGCGAGTTTTTCTGGAGACAGCTGCTCAAACTGATAACCATCACATGAATCGACAACGATTCTAGCCCATTCATCGAATGGGAGTAGGACTGCAATGTGTTCCAGAGCCTACTGTATGCATGGAAGGCGGGGTTGAGTTTCATTGGCCAATGTCTGTATTTAAAGTGGTTATCATTGCAGGCTGCATATCTTCTCCACTTTAGGATCTTCGGCAAGGCAGGAATGATACAATAACAATTGGACAATCTACAACAGAATGGAAGACACTCCCTCTAAGTCTGTTTCATTGACCCAACTTGAGTACTGCCTTGAGTTTGAGCAATAGTAAGTGCTACTTGTTGGGGCAGTCATACAGTCATGATCCAAATGAAAAGCGTACACGATGGTGTTATATGTCTGTTTGAGAGATCACTTTGTACAAACAAAGTCTGCAAGATTGCTCAAACAAAAGCACTCACTTGTGTTCAGAGAACAGTAAGTGCTTCTTGTTGGGGTAGTTCTGGCGACTTTTCATACGACGTTTGGACAAATTTGATGATCTTAAATCACGATCATCTGAAATAGAGGAGTTGGTGATTTCCCTGTTTTAAAAACATTTGTCTTTTTGGGTCCAACCAGGGTGTACTGTTACTGGCATATTTGAAAAATGTCAATCAATCACTTTGTGATGACCTCAAATGGAAACGCCAATGTTATTTTTATTTTCATAAGTGCTTCCTTTTGGGGTTCTCTCGGCTGCGAATTTTTCTGGAGACAGCTGCTCACACTGATAACCATCACATGAATTGACAACGATTCTAGCCCATTCATCGAATGGGAGGATGCAATGGGTCCAACCAGGGTGTCATTTACAGCATCCATCTGCAGGTCACATTAGGTTCTCACTCTATATTTGTCAGTTTCACAACCCAAACAAACGTACTGACTGGAATTTTCACTGCAGTAAGTGCTTTTGTTGGGGTAGTGTTGCTGTAGCAACGTACGTCTTATGTCCGTTAAGAAATGGTAGGAACTTGACTCCCAGATTTCTATGGCCCTTGCATAGGTTATAGTTTAATATTCAACGAAGTAAGGCTCCTTTTTGGTTGCTTTTGCATTACTGACATATTTGAAAAATGTCAATCAATCACTTCGTGATGACCTCAAATGGAAACGCCAATGTTATTTTTATTTTCATAAGTGCTTCCTTTTGGGGTTCTCTCGGCTGCGAATTTTTCTGGAGACAGCTGCTCACACTGATAACCATCACATGAATTGACAACGATTCTAGCCCATTCATCGAATGGGAGGATGCAATGG
Source organism: Leptonotus elevatus (assembly GCF_054856555.1). Lineage (NCBI taxonomy): Eukaryota > Metazoa > Chordata > Actinopteri > Syngnathiformes > Syngnathidae > Leptonotus > Leptonotus elevatus. The sequence continues at coordinate 706,514 of NC_141254.1, forward strand.
GTCCAACCAGGGTGTCATTTACAGCATCCATCTGCGGGTCACATTAGGTTCTCACTCTATATTTGTCAGTTTCACAACCCAAACAAACGTACTGACTGGAATTTTCACTGCAGTAAGTGCTTTTGTTGGGGTAGTGTTGCTGCAGCAACGTACGTCTTATGTCCGTTAGGAAATGGTAGGAACTTGACTCCCAGATTTGTATGGCCCTTGCATAGGTTATAGTTAAATGTTCAACGGAGTAAGGCTCCTTTTTGGTTGCTTTTGCATTACTGACATATTTGAAAAATGTCAATCAATCACTTCGTGATGACCTCAAATGGAAACGCCAATGTTATTTTTCTTTTCATAAGTGCTTCCTTTTGGGGTTCTCTCGGCTGCGAGTTGTTCTGGAGACAGCTGCTCAAACTGATAACCATCACATGAATCGACAACGATTCTAGCCCATTCATCGAATGGGAGTAGGACTGCAATGTGTTCCAGAGCCTATTGTATGCATGGAAGGCGGGGTTGAGTTTCATTGGCCAATGTCTGTATTTAAAGTGGTTATCATTGCAGGCTGCATATCTTCTCCACTTTAGGTTCTTCGGCAAGGCAGGAATGATACAATAACAATTGGACGATCTCCAACAGAATGGAAGACACTCCCTCTAAGTCTGTTTCATTGACCCAACTTGAGTACTGCCTTGAGTTTGAGCAATAGTAAGTGCTACTTGTTGGGGCAGTCATACAGTCATGATCCAAATGAAAAGCGTACACGATGGTGTTATATGTCTGTTTGAGAGATCACTTTGTACAAACAAAGTCTGCAAGATTGCTCAAACAAAAGCACTCACTTGTGTTCAGAGAGCAGTAAGTGCTTCTTGTTGGGGTAGTTCTGGCGACTTTTCATACGACGTTTGGACAAATTTGATGATCTTAAATCACGATCATCTGAAATAAGAGGAGTTGGTGATTTCCCTGTTTTAAAAACATTTGTCTTTTAGGGTCCAACCAGGGTGTACTGTTACTGGCATATTTGAAAAATGTCAATCAATCACTTTGTGATGACCTCAAATGGAAACGCCAATGTTATTTTTATTTTCACAAGTGCTTCCTTTTGGGGTTCTCTCGGCTGCGAATTTTTCTGGAGACAGCTGCTCACACTGATAACCATCACATGAATTGACAACGATTCTAGCCCATTCATCGAATGGGAGGATGCAATGGGTCCAACCAGGGTGTCATTTACAGCATCCATCTGCGGGTCACATTAGGTTCTCAATCTATATTTGTCAGTTTCACAACCCAAACAAACGTACTGACTGGAATTTTCACTGCAGTAAGTGCTTTTGTTGGGGTAGTGTTGCTGTAGCAACGTACGTCTTATGTCCGTTAAGAAATGGTAGGAACTTGACTCCCAGATTTGTATGGCCCTTGCATAGGTTATAGTTAAATGTTCAACGGAGTAAGGCTCCTTTTTGGTTGCTTTTGCATTACTGACATATTTGAAAAATGTCAATCAATCACTTCGTGATGACCTCAAATGGAAACGCCAATGTTATTTTTCTTTTCATAAGTGCTTCCTTTTGGGGTTCTCTCGGCTGCGAGTTTTTCTGGAGACAGCTGCTCAAACTGATAACCATCACATGAATCGACAACGATTCTAGCCCATTCATCGAATGGGAGTAGGACTGCAATGTGTTCCAGAGCCTACTGTATGCATGGAAGGCGGGGTTGAGTTTCATTGGCCAATGTCTGTATTTAAAGTGGTTATCATTGCAGGCTGCATATCTTCTCCACTTTAGGATCTTCGGCAAGGCAGGAATGATACAATAACAATTGGACAATCTACAACAGAATGGAAGACACTCCCTCTAAGTCTGTTTCATTGACCCAACTTGAGTACTGCCTTGAGTTTGAGCAATAGTAAGTGCTACTTGTTGGGGCAGTCATACAGTCATGATTCAAATGAAAAGCGTACACGATGGTGTTATATGTCTGTTTGAGAGATCACTTTGTACAAACAAAGTCTGCAAGATTGCTCAAACAAAAGCACTCACTTGTGTTCAGAGAACAGTAAGTGCTTCTTGTTGGGGTAGTTCTGGCGACTTTTCATACGACGTTTGGACAAATTTGATGATCTTAAATCACGATCATCTGAAATAGAGGAGTTGGTGATTTCCCTGTTTTAAAAACATTTGTCTTTTTGGGTCCAACCAGGGTGTACTGTTACTGGCATATTTGAAAAATGTCAATCAATCACTTTGTGATGACCTCAAATGGAAACGCCAATGTTATTTTTATTTTCATAAGTGCTTCCTTTTGGGGTTCTCTCGGCTGCGAATTTTTCTGGAGACAGCTGCTCACACTGATAACCATCACATGAATTGACAACGATTCTAGCCCATTCATCGAATGGGAGGATGCAATGGGTCCAACCAGGGTGTCATTTACAGCATCCATCTGCAGGTCACATTAGGTTCTCACTCTATATTTGTCAGTTTCACAACCCAAACAAACGTACTGACTGGAATTTTCACTGCAGTAAGTGCTTTTGTTGGGGTAGTGTTGCTGTAGCAACGTACGTCTTATGTCCGTTAAGAAATGGTAGGAACTTGACTCCCAGATTTCTATGGCCCTTGCATAGGTTATAGTTTAATATTCAACGAAGTAAGGCTCCTTTTTGGTTGCTTTTGCATTACTGACATATTTGAAAAATGTCAATCAATCACTTCGTGATGACCTCAAATGGAAACGCCAATGTTATTTTTCTTTTCATAAGTGCTTCCTTTTGGGGTTCTCTCGGCTGCAAGTTTTTCTGGAGACAGCTGCTCAAACTGATAACCATCACATGAATCGACAACGATTCTAGCCCATTCATCGAATGGGAGGAGGACTGCAATGTGTTCCAGAGCCTATTGTATGCATGGTAGGCGGGGTTGAGTTTCATTGGCCAATGTCTGTATTTAAAGTGGTTATCATTGCAGGCTGCATATCTTCTCCACTTTAGGTTCTTCGGCAAGGCAGGAATGATACAATAACAATTGGACGATCTCCAACAGAATGGAAGACACTCCCTCTAAGTCTGTTTCATTGACCCAACTTGAGTACTCCCTTGAGTTTGAGCAATAGTAAGTGCTACTTGTTGGGGCAGTCATACAGTCATGATCCAAATGAAAAGCGTACACGATGGTGTTATATGTCTGTTTGAGAGATCACTTTGCACAAACAAAGTCTGCAAGATTGCTCAAACAAAAGCACTCACTTGTGTTCAGAGAACAGTAAGTGCTTCTTGTTGGGGTAGTTCTGGCGACTTTTCATACGACGTTTGGACAAATTTGATGATCTTAAATCACGATCATCTGAAATAGAGGAGTTGGCGATTTCCCTGTTTTAAAAACATTTGTCTTTTAGGGTCCAACCAGGGTGTCATTTACAGCATCCATCTGCGGGTCACATTAGGTTCTCACTCTATATTTGTCAGTTTCACAACCCAAACAAACGTACTGACTGGAATTTTCACTGCAGTAAGTGCTTTTGTTGGGGTAGTGTTGCTGCAGCAACGTACGTCTTATGTCCGTTAGGAAATGGTAGGAACTTGACTCCCAGATTTGTATGGCCCTTGCATAGGTTATAGTTAAATGTTCAACGGAGTAAGGCTCCTTTTTGGTTGCTTTTGCATTACTGACATATTTGAAAAATGTCAATCAATCACTTCGTGATGACCTCAAATGGAAACGCCAATGTTATTTTTCTTTTCATAAGTGCTTCCTTTTGGGGTTCTCTCGGCTGCGAGTTGTTCTGGAGACAGCTGCTCAAACTGATAACCATCACATGAATCGACAACGATTCTAGCCCATTCATCGAATGGGAGTAGGACTGCAATGTGTTCCAGAGCCTATTGTATGCATGGAAGGCGGGGTTGAGTTTCATTGGCCAATGTCTGTATTTAAAGTGGTTATCATTGCAGGCTGCATATCTTCTCCACTTTAGGTTCTTCGGCAAGGCAGGAATGATACAATAACAATTGGACGATCTCCAACAGAATGGAAGACACTCCCTCTAAGTCTGTTTCATTGACCCAACTTGAGTACTGCCTTGAGTTTGAGCAATAGTAAGTGCTACTTGTTGGGGCAGTCATACAGTCATGATCCAAATGAAAAGCGTACACGATGGTGTTATATGTCTGTTTGAGAGATCACTTTGTACAAACAAAGTCTGCAAGATTGCTCAAACAAAAGCACTCACTTGTGTTCAGAGAGCAGTAAGTGCTTCTTGTTGGGGTAGTTCTGGCGACTTTTCATACGACGTTTGGACAAATTTGATGATCTTAAATCACGATCATCTGAAATAAGAGGAGTTGGTGATTTCCCTGTTTTAAAAACATTTGTCTTTTAGGGTCCAACCAGGGTGTACTGTTACTGGCATATTTGAAAAATGTCAATCAATCACTTTGTGATGACCTCAAATGGAAACGCCAATGTTATTTTTATTTTCATAAGTGCTTCCTTTTGGGGTTCTCTCGGCTGCGAATTTTTCTGGAGACAGCTGCTCACACTGATAACCATCACATGAATTGACAACGATTCTAGCCCATTCATCGAATGGGAGGATGCAATGGGTCCAACCAGGGTGTCATTTACAGCATCCATCTGCGGGTCACATTAGGTTCTCACTCTATATTTGTCAGTTTCACAACCCAAACAAACGTACTGACTGGAATTTTCACTGCAGTAAGTGCTTTTGTTGGGGTAGTGTTGCTGTAGCAACGTACGTCTTATGTCCGTTAAGAAATGGTAGGAACTTGACTCCCAGATTTGTATGGCCCTTGCATAGGTTATAGTTAAATGTTCAACGGAGTAAGGCTCCTTTTTGGTTGCTTTTGCATTACTGACATATTTGAAAAATGTCAATCAATCACTTCGTGATGACCTCAAATGGAAACGCCAATGTTATTTTTCTTTTCATAAGTGCTTCCTTTTGGGGTTCTCTCGGCTGCGAGTTTTTCTGGAGACAGCTGCTCAAACTGATAACCATCACATGAATCGACAACGATTCTAGCCCATTCATCGAATGGGAGTAGGACTGCAATGTGTTCCAGAGCCTACTGTATGCATGGAAGGCGGGGTTGAGTTTCATTGGCCAATGTCTGTATTTAAAGTGGTTATCATTGCAGGCTGCATATCTTCTCCACTTTAGGATCTTCGGCAAGGCAGGAATGATACAATAACAATTGGACAATCTACAACAGAATGGAAGACACTCCCTCTAAGTCTGTTTCATTGACCCAACTTGAGTACTGCCTTGAGTTTGAGCAATAGTAAGTGCTACTTGTTGGGGCAGTCATACAGTCATGATTCAAATGAAAAGCGTACACGATGGTGTTATATGTCTGTTTGAGAGATCACTTTGTACAAACAAAGTCTGCAAGATTGCTCAAACAAAAGCACTCACTTGTGTTCAGAGAACAGTAAGTGCTTCTTGTTGGGGTAGTTCTGGCGACTTTTCATACGACGTTTGGACAAATTTGATGATCTTAAATCACGATCATCTGAAATAGAGGAGTTGGTGATTTCCCTGTTTTAAAAACATTTGTCTTTTTGGGTCCAACCAGGGTGTACTGTTACTGGCATATTTGAAAAATGTCAATCAATCACTTTGTGATGACCTCAAATGGAAACGCCAATGTTATTTTTATTTTCATAAGTGCTTCCTTTTGGGGTTCTCTCGGCTGCGAATTTTTCTGGAGACAGCTGCTCACACTGATAACCATCACATGAATTGACAACGATTCTAGCCCATTCATCGAATGGGAGGATGCAATGGGTCCAACCAGGGTGTCATTTACAGCATCCATCTGCAGGTCACATTAGGTTCTCACTCTATATTTGTCAGTTTCACAACCCAAACAAACGTACTGACTGGAATTTTCACTGCAGTAAGTGCTTTTGTTGGGGTAGTGTTGCTGTAGCAACGTACGTCTTATGTCCGTTAAGAAATGGTAGGAACTTGACTCCCAGATTTCTATGGCCCTTGCATAGGTTATAGTTTAATATTCAACGAAGTAAGGCTCCTTTTTGGTTGCTTTTGCATTACTGACATATTTGAAAAATGTCAATCAATCACTTCGTGATGACCTCAAATGGAAACGCCAATGTTATTTTTCTTTTCATAAGTGCTTCCTTTTGGGGTTCTCTCGGCTGCAAGTTTTTCTGGAGACAGCTGCTCAAACTGATAACCATCACATGAATCGACAACGATTCTAGCCCATTCATCGAATGGGAGGAGGACTGCAATGTGTTCCAGAGCCTATTGTATGCATGGAAGGCGGGGTTGAGTTTCATTGGCCAATGTCTGTATTTAAAGTGGTTATCATTGCAGGCTGCATATCTTCTCCACTTTAGGTTCTTCGGCAAGGCAGGAATGATACAATAACAATTGGACGATCCAACAGAATGGAAGACACTCCCTCTAAGTCTGTTTCATTGACCCAACTTGAGTACTCCCTTGAGTTTGAGCAATAGTAAGTGCTACTTGTTGGGGCAGTCATACAGTCATGATCCAAATGAAAAGCGTACACGATGGTGTTATATGTCTGTTTGAGAGATCACTTTGCACAAACAAAGTCTGCAAGATTGCTCAAACAAAAGCACTCACTTGTGTTCAGAGAACAGTAAGTGCTTCTTGTTGGGGTAGTTCTGGCGACTTTTCATACGACGTTTGGACAAATTTGATGATCTTAAATCACGATCATCTGAAATAGAGGAGTTGGCGATTTCCCTGTTTTAAAAACATTTGTCTTTTAGGGTCCAACCAGGGTGTCATTTACAGAATCCATCTGGGGGTCACATTAGGTTCTCACTCTATATTTGTCAGTTTCACAACCCAAACAAACGTACTGACTAGAATTTTCACTGCAGTAAGTGCTTTTGTTGGGGTAGTGTTGCTGCAGCAACGTACGTCTTATGTCCGTTAGGAAATGGTAGGAACTTGACTCCCAGATTTGTATGGCCCTTGCATAGGTTATAGTTAAATGTTCAACGGAGTAAGGCTCCTTTTTGGTTGCTTTTGCATTACTGACATATTTGAAAAATGTCAATCAATCACTTCGTGATGACCTCAAATGGAAACGCCAATGTTATTTTTCTTTTCATAAGTGCTTCCTTTTGGGGTTCTCTCGGCTGCGAGTTGTTCTGGAGACAGCTGCTGAAACTGATAACCATCACATGAATCGACAACGATTCTAGCCCATTCATCGAATGGGAGTAGGACTGCAATGTGTTCCAGAGCCTATTGTATGCATGGAAGGCGGGGTTGAGTTTCATTGGCCAATGTCTGTATTTAAAGTGGTTATCATTGCAGGCTGCATATCTTCTCCACTTTAGGTTCTTCGGCAAGGCAGGAATGATACAATAACAATTGGACGATCTCCAACAGAATGGAAGACACTCCCTCTAAGTCTGTTTCATTGACCCAACTTGAGTACTGCCTTGAGTTTGAGCAATAGTAAGTGCTACTTGTTGGGGCAGTCATACAGTCATGATCCAAATGAAAAGCGTACACGATGGTGTTATATGTCTGTTTGAGAGATCACTTTGTACAAACAAAGTCTGCAAGATTGCTCAAACAAAAGCACTCACTTGTGTTCAGAGAACAGTAAGTGCTTCTTGTTGGGGTAGTTCTGGCGACTTTTCATACGACGTTTGGACAAATTTGATGATCTTAAATCACGATCATCTGAAATAGAGGAGTTGGTGATTTCCCTGTTTTAAAAACATTTGTCTTTTAGGGTCCAACCAGGGTGTACTGTTACTGGCATATTTGAAAAATGTCAATCAATCACTTTGTGATGACCTCAAATGGAAACGCCAATGTTATTTTTATTTTCATAAGTGCTTCCTTTTGGGGTTCTCTCGGCTGCGAATTTTTCTGGAGACAGCTGCTCACACTGATAACCATCACATGAATTGACAACGATTCTAGCCCATTCATCGAATGGGAGGATGCAATGGGTCCAACCAGGGTGTCATTTACAGCATCCATCTGCGGGTCACATTAGGTTCTCACTCTATATTTGTCAGTTTCACAACCCAAACAAACGTACTGACTGGAATTTTCACTGCAGTAAGTGCTTTTGTTGGGGTAGTGTTGCTGTAGCAACGTACGTCTTATGTCCGTTAAGAAATGGTAGGAACTTGACTCCCAGATTTGTATGGCCCTTGCATAGGTTATAGTTAAATGTTCAACGGAGTAAGGCTCCTTTTTGGTTGCTTTTGCATTACTGACATATTTGAAAAATGTCAATCAATCACTTCGTGATGACCTCAAATGGAAACGCCAATGTTATTTTTCTTTTCATAAGTGCTTCCTTTTGGGGTTCTCTCGGCTGCGAGTTTTTCTGGAGACAGCTGCTCAAACTGATAACCATCACATGAATCGACAACGATTCTAGCCCATTCATCGAATGGGAGTAGGACTGCAATGTGTTCCAGAGCCTACTGTATGCATGGAAGGCGGGGTTGAGTTTCATTGGCCAATGTCTGTATTTAAAGTGGTTATCATTGCAGGCTGCATATCTTCTCCACTTTAGGATCTTCGGCAAGGCAGGAATGATACAATAACAATTGGACAATCTACAACAGAATGGAAGACACTCCTCCCTCTAAGTCTGTTTCATTGACCCAACTTGAGTACTGCCTTGAGTTTGAGCAATAGTAAGTGCTACTTGTTGGGGCAGTCATACAGTCATGATCCAAATGAAAAGCGTACACGATGGTGTTATATGTCTGTTTGAGAGATCACTTTTTACAAACAAAGTCTGCAAGATTGCTCAAACAAAAGCACTCACTTGTGTTCAGAGAACAGTAAGTGCTTCTTGTTGGGGTAGTTCTGGCGACTTTTCATACGACGTTTGGACAAATTTGATGATCTTAAATCACGATCATCTGAAATAGAGGAGTTGGCGATTTCCTTGTTTTAAAAACATTTGTCTTTTAGGGTCCAACCAGGGTGTACTGTTACTGGCATATTTGAAAAATGTCAATCAATCACTTTGTGATGACCTCAAATGGAAACGCCAATGTTATTTTTATTTTCATAAGTGCTTCCTTTTGGGGTTCTCTCGGCTGCGAATTTTTCTGGAGACAGCTGCCCACACTGATAACCATCACATGAATTGACAACGATTCTAGCCCATTCATCGAATGGGAGGATGCAATGGGTCCAACCAGGGTGTCATTTACAGCATCCATCTGCGGGTCACATTAGGTTCTCACTCTATATTTGTCAGTTTATCAACCCAAACAAACGTACTGACTGGAATTTTCACTGCAGTAAGTGCTTTTGTTGGGGTAGTGTTGCTGTAGCAACGTACGTCTTATGTCCGTTAAGAAATGGTAGGAACTTGACTCCCAGATTTGTATGGCCCTTGCATAGGTTATAGTTAAATGTTCAACGGAGTAAGGCTCCTTTTTGGTTGCTTTTGCATTACTGACATATTTGAAAAATGTCAATCAATCACTTCGTGATGACCTCAAATGGAAACGCCAATGTTATTTTTCTTTTCATAAGTGCTTCCTTTTGGGGTTCTCTCGGCTGCGAGTTTTTCTGGAGACAGCTGCTCAAACTGATAACCATCACATGAATCGACAACGATTCTAGCCCATTCATCGAATGGGAGTAGGACTGCAATGTGTTCCAGAGCCTATTGCATGCATGGAAGGCGGGGTTGAGTTTCATTGGCCAATGTCTGTATTTAAAGTGGTTATCATTGCAGGCTGCATATCTTCTCCACTTTAGGATCTTCGGCAAGGCAGGAATGATACAATAACAATTGGACAATCTCCAACAGAATGGAAGACACTCCCTCTAAGTCTGTTTCATTGACCCAACTTGAGTACTGCCTTGAGTTTGAGCAATAGTAAGTGCTACTTGTTGGGGCAGTCATACAGTCATGATCCAAATGAAAAGCGTACACGATGGTGTTATATGTCTGTTTGAGAGATCACTTTTTTTACAAACAAAGTATGCAAGATTGCTCAAACAAAAGCACTCACTTGTGTTCAGAGAACAGTAAGTGCTTCTTGTTGGGGTAGTTCTGGCGACTTTTCATACGACGTTTGGACAAATTTGATGATCTTAAATCACGATCATCTGAAATAGAGGAGTTGGCGATTTCCCTGTTTTAAAAACATTTGTCTTTTAGGGTCCAACCAGGGTGTACTGTTACTGGCATATTTGAAAAATGTCAATCAATCACTTTGTGATGACCTCAAATGGAAACGCCAATGTTATTTTTCTTTTCATAAGTGCTTCCTTTTTTGGGTTCTCTCGGCTGCGAGTTTTTCTGGAGACAGCTGCTCAAACTGATAACCATCACATGAATCGACAACAATTCTAGCCCATTCATCGAATGGGAGTAGGACTGCAATGTGTTCCAGAGCCTATTGTATGCATGGAAGGCGGGGTTGAGTTTCATTGGCCAATGTCTGTATTTAAAGTGGTTATCATTGCAGGCTGCATATCTTCTCCACTTTAGGATCTTCGGCAAGGCAGGAATGATACAATAACAATTGGACAATCTCCAACAGAATGGAAGACACTCCTCCCTCTAAGTCTGTTTCATTGACCCAACTTGAGTACTGCCTTGAGTTTGAGCAATAGTAAGTGCTACTTGTTGGGGCAGTCATACAGTCATGATCCAAATGAAAAGCGTACACGATGGTGTTATATGTCTGTTTGAGAGATCACTTTTTACAAACAAAGTCTGCAAGATTGCTCAAACAAAAGCACTCACTTGTGTTCAGAGAACAGTAAGTGCTTCTTGTTGGGGTAGTTCTGGCGACTTTTCATACGACGTTTGGACAAATTTGATGATCTTAAATCACGATCATCTGAAATAGAGGAGTTGGCGATTTCCTTGTTTTAAAAACATTTGTCTTTTAGGGTCCAACCAGGGTGTACTGTTACTGGCATATTTGAAAAATGTCAATCAATCACTTTGTGATGACCTCAAATGGAAACGCCAATGTTATTTTTATTTTCATAAGTGCTTCCTTTTGGGGTTCTCTCGGCTGCGAATGTTTCTGGAGACAGCTGCTCACACTGATAACCATCACATGAATTGACAACGATTCTAGCCCATTCATCGAATGGGAGGATGCAATGGATCCAACCAGGGTGTCATTTACAGCATCCATCTGCGGGTCACATTAGGTTCTCACTCTATATTTGTCAGTTTCACAACCCAAACAAACGTACTGACTGGAATTTTCACTGCAGTAAGTGCTTTTGTTGGGGTAGTGTTGCTGCAGCAACGTACGTCTTATGTCCGTTAGGAAATGGTAGGAACTTGACTCCCAGATTTGTATGGCCCTTGCATAGGTTATAGTTAAATGTTCAACGGAGTAAGGCTCCTTTTTGGTTGCTTTTGCATTACTGACATATTTGAAAAATGTCAATCAATCACTTCGTGATGACCTCAAATGGAAACGCCAATGTTATTTTTCTTTTCATAAGTGCTTCCTTTTGGGGTTCTCTCGGCTGCGAGTTTTTCTGGAGACAGCTGCTCAAACTGATAACCATCACATGAATCGACAACGATTCTAGCCCATTCATCGAATGGGAGTAGGACTGCAATGTGTTCCAGAACCTACTGTATGCATGGAAGGCGGGGTTGAGTTTCATTGGCCAATGTCTGTATTTAAAGTGGTTATCATTGCAGGCTGCATATCTTCTCCACTTTAGGATTTTCGGCAAGGCAGGAATGATACAATAACAATTGGACAATCTACAACAGAATGGAAGACACTCCTCCCTCTAAGTCTGTTTCATTGACCCAACTTGAGTACTGCCTTGAGTTTGAGCAATAGTAAGTGCTACTTGTTGGGGCAGTCATACAGTCATGATCCAAATGAAAAGCGTACACGATGGTGTTATATGTCTGTTTGAGAGATCACTTTTTTACAAACAAAGTCTGCAAGATTGCTCAAACAAAAGCACTCACTTGTGTTCAGAGAACAGTAAGTGCTTCTTGTTGGGGTAGTTCTGGCGACTTTTCATACGACGTTTGGACAAATTTGATGATCTTAAATCACGATCATCTGAAATAGAGGAGTTGGCGATTTCCTTGTTTTAAAAACATTTGTCTTTTAGGGTCCAACCAGGGTGTACTGTTACTGGCATATTTGAAAAATGTCAATCAATCACTTTGTGATGACCTCAAATGGAAACGCCAATGTTATTTTTATTTTCATAAGTGCTTCCTTTTGGGGTTCTCTCGGCTGCGAATTTTTCTGGAGACAGCTGCCCACACTGATAACCATCACATGAATTGACAACGATTCTAGCCCATTCATCGAATGGGAGGATGCAATGGGTCCAACCAGGGTGTCATTTACAGCATCCATCTGCGGGTCACATTAGGTTGTCACTCTATATTTGTCAATTTATCAACCCAAACAAACGTACTGACTGGAATTTTCACTGCAGTAAGTGCTTTTGTTGGGGTAGTGTTGCTGTAGCAACGTACGTCTTATGTCCGTTAAGAAATGGTAGGAACTTGACTCCCAGATTTCTATGGCCCTTGCATAGGTTATAGTTTAATATTCAACGAAGTAAGGCTCCTTTTTGGTTGCTTTTGCATTACTGACATATTTGAAAAATGTCAATCAATCACTTCGTGATGACCTCAAATGGAAACGCCAATGTTATTTTTCTTTTCATAAGTGCTTCCTTTTGGGGTTCTCTCGGCTGCAAGTTTTTCTGGAGACAGCTGCTCAAACTGATAACCATCACATGAATCGACAACGATTCTAGCCCATTCATCGAATGGGAGTAGGACTGCAATGTGTTCCAGAGCCTATTGTATGCATGGAAGGCGGGGTTGAGTTTCATTGGCCAATGTCTGTATTTAAAGTGGTTATCATTGCAGGCTGCATATCTTCTCCACTTTAGGTTCTTCGGCAAGGCAGGAATGATACAATAACAATTGGACGATCTCCAACAGAATGGAAGACACTCCCTCTAAGTCTGTTTCATTGACCCAACTTGAGTACTGCCTTGAGTTTGAGCAATAGTAAGTGCTACTTGTTGGGGCAGTCATACAGTCATGATCCAAATGAAAAGCGTACACGATGGTGTTATATGTCTGTTTGAGAGATCACTTTGTACAAACAAAGTCTGCAAGATTGCTCAAACAAAAGCACTCACTTGTGTTCAGAGAACAGTAAGTGCTTCTTGTTGGGGTAGTTCTGGCGACTTTTCATACGACGTTTGGACAAATTTGATGATCTTAAATCACGATCATCTGAAATAGAGGAGTTGGCGATTTCCTTGTTTTAAAAACATTTGTCTTTTAGGGTCCAACCAGGGTGTACTGTTACTGGCATATTTGAAAAATGTCAATCAATCACTTTGTGATGACCTCAAATGGAAACGCCAATGTTATTTTTATTTTCATAAGTGCTTCCTTTTGGGGTTCTCTCGGCTGCGAATGTTTCTGGAGACAGCTGCTCACACTGATAACCATCACATGAATTGACAACGATTCTAGCCCATTCATCGAATGGGAGGATGCAATGGGTCCAACCAGGGTGTCATTTACAGCATCCATCTGCGGGTCACATTAGGTTCTCACTCTATATTTGTCAGTTTCACAACCCAAACAAACGTACTGACTGGAATTTTCACTGCAGTAAGTGCTTTTGTTGGGGTAGTGTTGCTGCAGCAACGTACGTCTTATGTCCGTTAGGAAATGGTAGGAACTTGACTCCCAGATTTGTATGGCCCTTGCATAGGTTATAGTTAAATGTTCAACGGAGTAAGGCTCCTTTTTGGTTGCTTTTGCATTACTGACATATTTGAAAAATGTCAATCAATCACTTCGTGATGACCTCAAATGGAAACGCCAATGTTATTTTTCTTTTCATAAGTGCTTCCTTTTGGGGTTCTCTCGGCTGCGAGTTTTTCTGGAGACAGCTGCTCAAACTGATAACCATCACATGAATCGACAACGATTCTAGCCCATTCATCGAATGGGAGTAGGACTGCAATGTGTTCCAGAGCCTACTGTATGCATGGAAGGCGGGGTTGAGTTTCATTGGCCAATGTCTGTATTTAAAGTGGTTATCATTGCAGGCTGCATATCTTCTCCACTTTAGGTTCTTCGGCAAGGCAGGAATGATACAATAACAATTGGACGATCTCCAACAGAATGGAAGACACTCCCTCTAAGTCTGTTTCATTGACCCAACTTGAGTACTGCCTTGAGTTTGAGCAATAGTAAGTGCTACTTGTTGGGGCAGTCATACAGTCATGATCCAAATGAAAAGCGTACACGATGGTGTTATATGTCTGTTTGAGAGATCACTTTGCACAAACAAAGTCTGCAAGATTGCTCAAACAAAAGCACTCACTTGTGTTCAGAGAACAGTAAGTGCTTCTTGTTGGGGTAGTTCTGGCGACTTTTCATACGACGTTTGGACAAATTTGATGATCTTAAATCACGATCATCTGAAATAGAGGAGTTGGCGATTTCCCTGTTTTAAAAACATTTGTCTTTTAGGGTCCAACCAGGGTGTACTGTTACTGGCATATTTGAAAAATGTCAATCAATCACTTTGTGATGACCTCAAATGGAAACGCCAATGTTATTTTTATTTTCATAAGTGCTTCCTTTTGGGGTTCTCTCGGCTGCGAATTTTTCTGGAGACAGCTGCTCACACTGATAACCATCACATGAATTGACAACGATTCTAGCCCATTCATCGAATGGGAGGATGCAATGGGTCCAACCAGGGTGTCATTTACAGCATCCATCTGCGGGTCACATTAGGTTCTCACTCTATATTTGTCAGTTTCACAACCCAAACAAACGTACTGACTGGAATTTTCACTGCAGTAAGTGCTTTTGTTGGGGTAGTGTTGCTGTAGCAACGTACGTCTTATGTCCGTTAAGAAATGGTAGGAACTTGACTCCCAGATTTGTATGGCCCTTGCATAGGTTATAGTTAAATGTTCAACGGAGTAAGGCTCCTTTTTGGTTGCTTTTGCATTACTGACATATTTGAAAAATGTCAATCAATCACTTCGTGATGACCTCAAATGGAAACGCCAATGTTATTTTTCTTTTCATAAGTGCTTCCTTTTGGGGTTCTCTCGGCTGCGAGTTTTTCTGGAGACAGCTGCTCAAACTGATAACCATCACATGAATCGACAACGATTCTAGCCCATTCATCGAATGGGAGTAGGACTGCAATGTGTTCCAGAGCCTACTGTATGCATGGAAGGCGGGGTTGAGTTTCATTGGCCAATGTCTGTATTTAAAGTGGTTATCATTGCAGGCTGCATATCTTCTCCACTTTAGGATCTTCGGCAAGGCAGGAATGATACAATAACAATTGGACAATCTACAACAGAATGGAAGACACTCCCTCTAAGTCTGTTTCATTGACCCAACTTGAGTACTGCCTTGAGTTTGAGCAATAGTAAGTGCTACTTGTTGGGGCAGTCATACAGTCATGATCCAAATGAAAAGCGTACACGATGGTGTTATATGTCTGTTTGAGAGATCACTTTGTACAAACAAAGTCTGCAAGATTGCTCAAACAAAAGCACTCACTTGTGTTCAGAGAACAGTAAGTGCTTCTTGTTGGGGTAGTTCTGGCGACTTTTCATACGACGTTTGGACAAATTTGATGATCTTAAATCACGATCATCTGAAATAGAGGAGTTGGTGATTTCCCTGTTTTAAAAACATTTGTCTTTTTGGGTCCAACCAGGGTGTACTGTTACTGGCATATTTGAAAAATGTCAATCAATCACTTTGTGATGACCTCAAATGGAAACGCCAATGTTATTTTTATTTTCATAAGTGCTTCCTTTTGGGGTTCTCTCGGCTGCGAATTTTTCTGGAGACAGCTGCTCACACTGATAACCATCACATGAATTGACAACGATTCTAGCCCATTCATCGAATGGGAGGATGCAATGGGTCCAACCAGGGTGTCATTTACAGCATCCATCTGCAGGTCACATTAGGTTCTCACTCTATATTTGTCAGTTTCACAACCCAAACAAACGTACTGACTGGAATTTTCACTGCAGTAAGTGCTTTTGTTGGGGTAGTGTTGCTGTAGCAACGTACGTCTTATGTCCGTTAAGAAATGGTAGGAACTTGACTCCCAGATTTCTATGGCCCTTGCATAGGTTATAGTTTAATATTCAACGAAGTAAGGCTCCTTTTTGGTTGCTTTTGCATTACTGACATATTTGAAAAATGTCAATCAATCACTTCGTGATGACCTCAAATGGAAACGCCAATGTTATTTTTCTTTTCATAAGTGCTTCCTTTTGGGGTTCTCTCGGCTGCAAGTTTTTCTGGAGACAGCTGCTCAAACTGATAACCATCACATGAATCGACAACGATTCTAGCCCATTCATCGAATGGGAGGAGGACTGCAATGTGTTCCAGAGCCTATTGTATGCATGGAAGGCGGGGTTGAGTTTCATTGGCCAATGTCTGTATTTAAAGTGGTTATCATTGCAGGCTGCATATCTTCTCCACTTTAGGTTCTTCGGCAAGGCAGGAATGATACAATAACAATTGGACGATCCAACAGAATGGAAGACACTCCCTCTAAGTCTGTTTCATTGACCCAACTTGAGTACTCCCTTGAGTTTGAGCAATAGTAAGTGCTACTTGTTGGGGCAGTCATACAGTCATGATCCAAATGAAAAGCGTACACGATGGTGTTATATGTCTGTTTGAGAGATCACTTTGCACAAACAAAGTCTGCAAGATTGCTCAAACAAAAGCACTCACTTGTGTTCAGAGAACAGTAAGTGCTTCTTGTTGGGGTAGTTCTGGCGACTTTTCATACGACGTTTGGACAAATTTGATGATCTTAAATCACGATCATCTGAAATAGAGGAGTTGGCGATTTCCCTGTTTTAAAAACATTTGTCTTTTAGGGTCCAACCAGGGTGTCATTTACAGAATCCATCTGGGGGTCACATTAGGTTCTCACTCTATATTTGTCAGTTTCACAACCCAAACAAACGTACTGACTAGAATTTTCACTGCAGTAAGTGCTTTTGTTGGGGTAGTGTTGCTGCAGCAACGTACGTCTTATGTCCGTTAGGAAATGGTAGGAACTTGACTCCCAGATTTGTATGGCCCTTGCATAGGTTATAGTTAAATGTTCAACGGAGTAAGGCTCCTTTTTGGTTGCTTTTGCATTACTGACATATTTGAAAAATGTCAATCAATCACTTCGTGATGACCTCAAATGGAAACGCCAATGTTATTTTTCTTTTCATAAGTGCTTCCTTTTGGGGTTCTCTCGGCTGCGAGTTTTTCTGGAGACAGCTGCTCAAACTGATAACCATCACATGAATCGACAACGATTCTAGCCCATTCATCGAATGGGAGTAGGACTGCAATGTGTTCCAGAGCCTACTGTATGCATGGAAGGCGGGGTTGAGTTTCATTGGCCAATGTCTGTATTTAAAGTGGTTATCATTGCAGGCTGCATATCTTCTCCACTTTAGGATCTTCGGCAAGGCAGGAATGATACAATAACAATTGGACAATCTACAACAGAATGGAAGACACTCCCTCTAAGTCTGTTTCATTGACCCAACTTGAGTACTGCCTTGAGTTTGAGCAATAGTAAGTGCTACTTGTTGGGGCAGTCATACAGTCATGATCCAAATGAAAAGCGTACACGATGGTGTTATATGTCTGTTTGAGAGATCACTTTGTACAAACAAAGTCTGCAAGATTGCTCAAACAAAAGCACTCACTTGTGTTCAGAGAACAGTAAGTGCTTCTTGTTGGGGTAGTTCTGGCGACTTTTCATACGACGTTTGGACAAATTTGATGATCTTAAATCACGATCATCTGAAATAGAGGAGTTGGTGATTTCCCTGTTTTAAAAACATTTGTCTTTTTGGGTCCAACCAGGGTGTACTGTTACTGGCATATTTGAAAAATGTCAATCAATCACTTTGTGATGACCTCAAATGGAAACGCCAATGTTATTTTTATTTTCATAAGTGCTTCCTTTTGGGGTTCTCTCGGCTGCGAATTTTTCTGGAGACAGCTGCTCACACTGATAACCATCACATGAATTGACAACGATTCTAGCCCATTCATCGAATGGGAGGATGCAATGGGTCCAACCAGGGTGTCATTTACAGCATCCATCTGCAGGTCACATTAGGTTCTCACTCTATATTTGTCAGTTTCACAACCCAAACAAACGTACTGACTGGAATTTTCACTGCAGTAAGTGCTTTTGTTGGGGTAGTGTTGCTGTAGCAACGTACGTCTTATGTCCGTTAAGAAATGGTAGGAACTTGACTCCCAGATTTCTATGGCCCTTGCATAGGTTATAGTTTAATATTCAACGAAGTAAGGGTCCTTTTTGGTTGCTTTTGCATTACTGACATATTTGAAAAATGTCAATCAATCACTTCGTGATGACCTCAAATGGAAACGCCAATGTTATTTTTCTTTTCATAAGTGCTTCCTTTTGGGGTTCTCTCGGCTGCAAGTTTTTCTGGAGACAGCTGCTCAAACTGATAACCATCACATGAATCGACAACGATTCTAGCCCATTCATCGAATGGGAGGAGGACTGCAATGTGTTCCAGAGCCTATTGTATGCATGGAAGGCGGGGTTGAGTTTCATTGGCCAATGTCTGTATTTAAAGTGGTTATCATTGCAGGCTGCATATCTTCTCCACTTTAGGATCTTCGGCAAGGCAGGAATGATACAATAACAATTGGACAATCTACAACAGAATGGAAGACACTCCCTCTAAGTCTGTTTCATTGACCCAACTTGAGTACTGCCTTGAGTTTGAGCAATAGTAAGTGCTACTTGTTGGGGCAGTCATACAGTCATGATCCAAATGAAAAGCGTACACGATGGTGCTATATGTCTGTTTGAGAGATCACTTTGTACAAACAAAGTCTGCAAGATTGCTCAAACAAAAGCACTCACTTGTGTTCAGAGAACAGTAAGTGCTTCTTGTTGGGGTAGTTCTGGCGACTTTTCATACGACGTTTGGACAAATTTGATGATCTTAAATCACGATCATCTGAAATAGAGGAGTTGGTGATTTCCCTGTTTTAAAAACATTTGTCTTTTTGGGTCCAACCAGGGTGTACTGTTACTGGCATATTTGAAAAATGTCAATCAATCACTTTGTGATGACCTCAAATGGAAACGCCAATGTTATTTTTATTTTCATAAGTGCTTCCTTTTGGGGTTCTCTCGGCTGCGAATTTTTCTGGAGACAGCTGCTCACACTGATAACCATCACATGAATTGACAACGATTCTAGCCCATTCATCGAATGGGAGGATGCAATGGGTCCAACCAGGGTGTCATTTACAGCATCCATCTGCAGGTCACATTAGGTTCTCACTCTATATTTGTCAGTTTCACAACCCAAACAAACATACTGACTGGAATTTTCACTGCAGTAAGTGCTTTTGTTGGGGTAGTGTTGCTGTAGCAACGTACGTCTTATGTCCGTTAAGAAATGGTAGGAACTTGACTCCCAGATTTCTATGGCCCTTGCATAGGTTATAGTTTAATATTCAACGAAGTAAGGGTCCTTTTTGGTTGCTTTTGCATTACTGACATATTTGAAAAATGTCAATCAATCACTTCGTGATGACCTCAAATGGAAACGCCAATGTTATTTTTCTTTTCATAAGTGCTTCCTTTTGGGGTTCTCTCGGCTGCAAGTTTTTCTGGAGACAGCTGCTCAAACTGATAACCATCACATGAATCGACAACGATTCTAGCCCATTCATCGAATGGGAGGAGGACTGCAATGTGTTCCAGAGCCTATTGTATGCATGGAAGGCGGGGTTGAGTTTCATTGGCCAATGTCTGTATTTAAAGTGGTTATCATTGCAGGCTGCATATCTTCTCCACTTTAGGTTCTTCGGCAAGGCAGGAATGATACAATAACAATTGGACGATCTCCAACAGAATGGAAGACACTCCCTCTAAGTCTGTTTCATTGACCCAACTTGAGTACTGCCTTGAGTTTGAGCAATAGTAAGTGCTACTTGTTGGGGCAGTCATACAGTCATGATCCAAATGAAAAGCGTACACGATGGTGTTATATGTCTGTTTGAGAGATCACTTTGCACAAACAAAGTCTGCAAGATTGCTCAAACAAAAGCACTCACTTGTGTTCAGAGAACAGTAAGTGCTTCTTGTTGGGGTAGTTCTGGCGACTTTTCATACGACGTTTGGACAAATTTGATGATCTTAAATCACGATCATCTGAAATAGAGGAGTTGGCGATTTCCCTGTTTTAAAAACATTTGTCTTTTAGGGTCCAACCAGGGTGTCATTTACAGAATCCATCTGGGGGTCACATTAGGTTCTCACTCTATATTTGTCAGTTTCACAACCCAAACAAACGTACTGACTAGAATTTTCACTGCAGTAAGTGCTTTTGTTGGGGTAGTGTTGCTGCAGCAACGTACGTCTTATGTCCGTTAGGAAATGGTAGGAACTTGACTCCCAGATTTGTATGGCCCTTGCATAGGTTATAGTTAAATGTTCAACGGAGTAAGGCTCCTTTTTGGTTGCTTTTGCATTACTGACATATTTGAAAAATGTCAATCAATCACTTCGTGATGACCTCAAATGGAAACGCCAATGTTATTTTTCTTTTCATAAGTGCTTCCTTTTGGGGTTCTCTCGGCTGCGAATTTTTCTGGAGACAGCTGCTCACACTGATAACCATCACATGAATTGACAACAATTCTAGCCCATTCATCGAATGGGAGGATGCAATGGGTCCAACCAGGGTGTCATTTACAGCATCCATCTGCAGGTCACATTAGGTTCTCACTCTATATTTGTCAGTTTCACAACCCAAACAAACGTACTGACTGGAATTTTCACTGCAGTAAGTGCTTTTGTTGGGGTAGTGTTGCTGTAGCAACGTACGTCTTATGTCCGTTAAGAAATGGTAGGAACTTGACTCCCAGATTTGTATGGCCCTTGCATAGGTTATAGTTAAATGTTCAACGGAGTAAGGCTCCTTTTTGGTTGCTTTTGCATTACTGACATATTTGAAAAATGTCAATCAATCACTTCGTGATGACCTCAAATGGAAACGCCAATGTTATTTTTCTTTTCATAAGTGCTTCCTTTTGGGGTTCTCTCGGCTGCGAGTTTTTCTGGAGACAGCTGCTCAAACTGATAACCATCACATGAATCGACAACGATTCTAGCCCATTCATCGAATGGGAGTAGGACTGCAATGTGTTCCAGAGCCTACTGTATGCATGGAAGGCGGGGTTGAGTTTCATTGGCCAATGTCTGTATTTAAAGTGGTTATCATTGCAGGCTGCATATCTTCTCCACTTTAGGATCTTCGGCAAGGCAGGAATGATACAATAACAATTGGACAATCTACAACAGAATGGAAGACACTCCTCCCTCTAAGTCTGTTTCATTGACCCAACTTGAGTACTGCCTTGAGTTTGAGCAATAGTAAGTGCTACTTGTTGGGGCAGTCATACAGTCATGATCCAAATGAAAAGCGTACACGATGGTGTTATATGTCTGTTTGAGAGATCACTTTTTACAAACAAAGTCTGCAAGATTGCTCAAACAAAAGCACTCACTTGTGTTCAGAGAACAGTAAGTGCTTCTTGTTGGGGTAGTTCTGGCGACTTTTCATACGACGTTTGGACAAATTTGATGATCTTAAATCACGATCATCTGAAATAGAGGAGTTGGCGATTTCCCTCTTTTAAAAACATTTGTCTTTTAGGGTCCAACCAGGGTGTACTGTTACTGGCATATTTGAAAAATGTCAATCAATCACTTTGTGATGACCTCAAATGGAAACGCCAATGTTATTTTTATTTTCATAAGTGCTTCCTTTTGGGGTTCTCTCGGATGCGAGTTTTTCTGGAGACAGCTGCTCAAACTGATAACCATCACATGAATCGACAACGATTCTAGCCCATTCATCGAATGGGAGGATGCAATGGGTCCAACCAGGGTTTCATTTACAGCATCCATCTGCAGGTCACATTAGGTTCTCACTCTATATTTGTCAGTTTCACAACCCAAACAAACGTACTGACTGGAATTTTCACTGCAGTAAGTGCTTTTGTTGGGGTAGTGTTTCTGTAGCAACGTACGTCTTATGTCCGTTAAGAAATGGTAGGAACTTGACCCCCAGATTTCTATGGCCCTTGCATAGGTTATAGTTTAATATTCAACGAAGTAAGGCTCCTTTTTGGTTGCTTTTGCATTACTGACATATTTGAAAAATGTCAATCAATCACTTCGTGATGACCTCAAATGGAAACGCCAATGTTATTTTTCTTTTCATAAGTGCTTCCTTTTGGGGTTCTCTCGGCTGCAAGTTTTTCTGGAGACAGCTGCTCAAACTGATAACCATCACATGAATCGACAACGATTCTAGCCCATTCATCGAATGGGAGGAGGACTGCAATGTGTTCCAGAGCCTATTGTATGCATGGAAGGCGGGGTTGAGTTTCATTGGCCAATGTCTGTATTTAAAGTGGTTATCATTGCAGGCTGCATATCTTCTCCACTTTAGGTTCTTCGGCAAGGCAGGAATGATACAATAACAATTGGACGATCTCCAACAGAATGGAAGACACTCCCTCTAAGTCTGTTTCACTGACCCAACTTGAGTACTGCCTTGAGTTTGAGCAATAGTAAGTGCTACTTGTTGGGGCAGTCATACAGTCATGATCCAAATGAAAAGCGTACACGATGGTGTTATATGTCTGTTTGAGAGATCACTTTGCACAAACAAAGTCTGCAAGATTGCTCAAACAAAAGCACTCACTTGTGTTCAGAGAACAGTAAGTGCTTCTTGTTGGGGTAGTTCTGGCGACTTTTCATACGACGTTTGGACAAATTTGATGATCTTAAATCACGATCATCTGAAATAGAGGAGTTGGCGATTTCCCTGTTTTAAAAACATTTGTCTTTTAGGGTCCAACCAGGGTGTCATTTACAGAATCCATCTGGGGGTCACATTAGGTTCTCACTCTATATTTGTCAGTTTCACAACCCAAACAAACGTACTGACTAGAATTTTCACTGCAGTAAGTGCTTTTGTTGGGGTAGTGTTGCTGCAGCAACGTACGTCTTATGTCCGTTAGGAAATGGTAGGAACTTGACTCCCAGATTTGTATGGCCCTTGCATAGGTTATAGTTAAATGTTCAACGGAGTAAGGCTCCTTTTTGGTTGCTTTTGCATTACTGACATATTTGAAAAATGTCAATCAATCACTTCGTGATGACCTCAAATGGAAACGCCAATGTTATTTTTCTTTTCATAAGTGCTTCCTTTTGGGGTTCTCTCGGCTGCGAGTTGTTCTGGAGACAGCTGCTCAAACTGATAACCATCACATGAATCGACAACGATTCTAGCCCATTCATCGAATGGGAGTAGGACTGCAATGTGTTCCAGAGCCTATTGTATGCATGGAAGGCGGGGTTGAGTTTCATTGGCCAATGTCTGTATTTAAAGTGGTTATCATTGCAGGCTGCATATCTTCTCCACTTTAGGTTCTTCGGCAAGGCAGGAATGATACAATAACAATTGGACGATCTCCAACAGAATGGAAGACACTCCCTCTAAGTCTGTTTCATTGACCCAACTTGAGTACTGCCTTGAGTTTGAGCAATAGTAAGTGCTACTTGTTGGGGCAGTCATACAGTCATGATCCAAATGAAAAGCGTACACGATGGTGTTATATGTCTGTTTGAGAGATCACTTTGTACAAACAAAGTCTGCAAGATTGCTCAAACAAAAGCACTCACTTGTGTTCAGAGAGCAGTAAGTGCTTCTTGTTGGGGTAGTTCTGGCGACTTTTCAAACGACGTTTGGACAAATTTGATGATCTTAAATCACGATCATCTGAAATAAGAGGAGTTGGTGATTTCCCTGTTTTAAAAACATTTGTCTTTTAGGGTCCAACCAGGGTGTACTGTTACTGGCATATTTGAAAAATGTCAATCAATCACTTTGTGATGACCTCAAATGGAAACGCCAATGTTATTTTTATTTTCATAAGTGCTTCCTTTTGGGGTTCTCTCGGCTGCGAATTTTTCTGGAGACAGCTGCTCACACTGATAACCATCACATGAATTGACAACGATTCTAGCCCATTCATCGAATGGGAGGATGCAATGGGTCCAACCAGGGTGTCATTTACAGCATCCATCTGCGGGTCACATTAGGTTCTCACTCTATATTTGTCAGTTTATCAACCCAAACAAACGTACTGACTGGAATTTTCACTGCAGTAAGTGCTTTTGTTGGGGTAGTGTTGCTGTAGCAACGTACGTCTTATGTCCGTTAAGAAATGGTAGGAACTTGACTCCCAGATTTGTATGGCCCTTGCATAGGTTATAGTTAAATGTTCAACGGAGTAAGGCTCCTTTTTGGTTGCTTTTGCATTACTGACATATTTGAAAAATGTCAATCAATCACTTCGTGATGACCTCAAATGGAAACGCCAATGTTATTTTTCTTTTCATAAGTGCTTCCTTTTGGGGTTCTCTCGGCTGCGAGTTTTTCTGGAGACAGCTGCTCAAACTGATGACATGAATCGACAACGATTCTAGCCCATTCATCGAATGGGAGTAGGACTGCAATGTGTTCCAGAGCCTACTGTATGCATGGAAGGCGGGGTTGAGTTTCATTGGCCAATGTCTGTATTTAAAGTGGTTATCATTGCAGGCTGCATATCTTCTCCACTTTAGGTTCTTCGGCAAGGCAGGAATGATACAATAACAATTGGACGATCTCCAACAGAATGGAAGACACTCCCTCTAAGTCTGTTTCATTGACCCAACTTGAGTACTCCCTTGAGTTTGAGCAATAGTAAGTGCTACTTGTTGGGGCAGTCATACAGTCATGATCCAAATGAAAAGCGTACACGATGGTGTTATATGTCTGTTTGAGAGATCACTTTGCACAAACAAAGTCTGCAAGATTGCTCAAACAAAAGCACTCACTTGTGTTCAGAGAACAGTAAGTGCTTCTTGTTGGGGTAGTTCTGGCGACTTTTCATACGACGTTTGGACAAATTTGATGATCTTAAATCACGATCATCTGAAATAGAGGAGTTGGCGATTTCCCTGTTTTAAAAACATTTGTCTTTTAGGGTCCAACCAGGGTGTCATTTACAGAATCCATCTGGGGGTCACATTAGGTTCTCACTCTATATTTGTCAGTTTCACAACCCAAACAAACGTACTGACTAGAATTTTCACTGCAGTAAGTGCTTTTGTTGGGGTAGTGTTGCTGCAGCAACGTACGTCTTATGTCCGTTAGGAAATGGTAGGAACTTGACTCCCAGATTTGTATGGCCCTTGCATAGGTTATAGTTAAATGTTCAACGGAGTAAGGCTCCTTTTTGGTTGCTTTTGCATTACTGACATATTTGAAAAATGTCAATCAATCACTTCGTGATGACCTCAAATGGAAACGCCAATGTTATTTTTCTTTTCATAAGTGCTTCCTTTTGGGGTTCTCTCGGCTGCGAGTTGTTCTGGAGACAGCTGCTCAAACTGATAACCATCACATGAATCGACAACGATTCTAGCCCATTCATCGAATGGGAGTAGGACTGCAATGTGTTCCAGAGCCTATTGTATGCATGGAAGGCGGGGTTGAGTTTCATTGGCCAATGTCTGTATTTAAAGTGGTTATCATTGCAGGCTGCATATCTTCTCCACTTTAGGTTCTTCGGCAAGGCAGGAATGATACAATAACAATTGGACGATCTCCAACAGAATGGAAGACACTCCCTCTAAGTCTGTTTCATTGACCCAACTTGAGTACTGCCTTGAGTTTGAGCAATAGTAAGTGCTACTTGTTGGGGCAGTCATACAGTCATGATCCAAATGAAAAGCGTACACGATGGTGTTATATGTCTGTTTGAGAGATCACTTTGTACAAACAAAGTCTGCAAGATTGCTCAAACAAAAGCACTCACTTGTGTTCAGAGAGCAGTAAGTGCTTCTTGTTGGGGTAGTTCTGGCGACTTTTCATACGACGTTTGGACAAATTTGATGATCTTAAATCACGATCATCTGAAATAGAGGAGTTGGTGATTTCCCTGTTTTAAAAACATTTGTCTTTTAGGGTCCAACCAGGGTGTACTGTTACTGGCATATTTGAAAAATGTCAATCACTCACTTTGTGATGACCTCAAATAGAAACGCCAATGTTATTTTTATTTTCATAAGTGCTTCCTTTTGGGGTTCTCTCGGCTGCGAATGTTTCTGGAGACAGCTGCTCACACTGATAACCATCACATGAATTGACAACGATTCTAGCCCATTCATCGAATGGGAGGATGCAATGGGTCCAACCAGGGTGTCATTTACAGCATCCATCTGCGGGTCACATTAGGTTCTCACTCTATATTTGTCAGTTTCACAACCCAAACAAACGTACTGACTGGAATTTTCACTGCAGTAAGTGCTTTTGTTGGGGTAGTGTTGCTGCAGCAACGTACGTCTTATGTCCGTTAGGAAATGGTAGGAACTTGACTCCCAGATTTGTATGGCCCTTGCATAGGTTATAGTTAAATGTTCAACGGAGTAAGGCTCCTTTTTGGTTGCTTTTGCATTACTGACATATTTGAAAAATGTCAATCAATCACTTCGTGATGACCTCAAATGGAAACGCCAATGTTATTTTTCTTTTCATAAGTGCTTCCTTTTGGGGTTCTCTCGGCTGCGAGTTTTTCTGGAGACAGCTGCTCAAACTGATAACCATCACATGAATCGACAACGATTCTAGCCCATTCATCGAATGGGAGTAGGACTGCAATGTGTTCCAGAACCTACTGTATGCATGGAAGGCGGGGTTGAGTTTCATTGGCCAATGTCTGTATTTAAAGTGGTTATCATTGCAGGCTGCATATCTTCTCCACTTTAGGATCTTCGGCAAGGCAGGAATGATACAATAACAATTGGACAATCTACAACAGAATGGAAGACACTCCTCCCTCTAAGTCTGTTTCATTGACCCAACTTGAGTACTGCCTTGAGTTTGAGCAATAGTAAGTGCTACTTCTTGGGGCAGTCATACAGTCATGATCCAAATGAAAAGCGTACACGATGGTGTTATATGTCTGTTTGAGAGATCACTTTTTTACAAACAAAGTCTGCAAGATTGCTCAAACAAAAGCACTCACTTGTGTTCAGAGAACAGTAAGTGCTTCTTGTTGGGGTAGTTCTGGCGACTTTTCATACGACGTTTGGACAAATTTGATGATCTTAAATCACGATCATCTGAAATAGAGGAGTTGGCGATTTCCTTGTTTTAAAAACATTTGTCTTTTAGGGTCCAACCAGGGTGTCATTTACAGAATCCATCTGGGGGTCACATTAGGTTCTCACTCTATATTTGTCAGTTTCACAACCCAAACAAACGTACTGACTAGAATTTTCACTGCAGTAAGTGCTTTTGTTGGGGTAGTGTTGCTGCAGCAACGTACGTCTTATGTCCGTTAGGAAATGGTAGGAACTTGACTCCCAGATTTGTATGGCCCTTGCATAGGTTATAGTTAAATGTTCAACGGAGTAAGGCTCCTTTTTGGTTGCTTTTGCATTACTGACATATTTGAAAAATGTCAATCAATCACTTCGTGATGACCTCAAATGGAAACGCCAATGTTATTTTTCTTTTCATAAGTGCTTCCTTTTGGGGTTCTCTCGGCTGCGAGTTGTTCTGGAGACAGCTGCTCAAACTGATAACCATCACATGAATCGACAACGATTCTAGCCCATTCATCGAATGGGAGTAGGACTGCAATGTGTTCCAGAGCCTATTGTATGCATGGAAGGCGGGGTTGAGTTTCATTGGCCAATGTCTGTATTTAAAGTGGTTATCATTGCAGGCTGCATATCTTCTCCACTTTAGGTTCTTCGGCAAGGCAGGAATGATACAATAACAATTGGACGATCTCCAACAGAATGGAAGACACTCCCTCTAAGTCTGTTTCATTGACCCAACTTGAGTACTGCCTTGAGTTTGAGCAATAGTAAGTGCTACTTGTTGGGGCAGTCATACAGTCATGATCCAAATGAAAAGCGTACACGATGGTGTTATATGTCTGTTTGAGAGATCACTTTGTACAAACAAAGTCTGCAAGATTGCTCAAACAAAAGCACTCACTTGTGTTCAGAGAACAGTAAGTGCTTCTTGTTGGGGTAGTTCTGGCGACTTTTCATACGACGTTTGGACAAATTTGATGATCTTAAATCACGATCATCTGAAATAGAGGAGTTGGTGATTTCCCTGTTTTAAAAACATTTGTCTTTTAGGGTCCAACCAGGGTGTACTGTTACTGGCATATTTGAAAAATGTCAATCAATCACTTTGTGATGACCTCAAATGGAAACGCCAATGTTATTTTTATTTTCATAAGTGCTTCCTTTTGGGGTTCTCTCGGCTGCGAATTTTTCTGGAGACAGCTGCTCACACTGATAACCATCACATGAATTGACAACGATTCTAGCCCATTCATCGAATGGGAGGACTGCAATGGGTCCAACCAGGGTGTCATTTACAGCATCCATCTGCGGGTTACATTAGGTTCTCACTCTATATTTGTCAGTTTCACAACCCAAACAAACGTACTGACTGGAATTTTCACTGCAGTAAGTGCTTTTGTTGGGGTAGTGTTGCTGCAGCAACGTACGTCTTATGTCCGTTAGGAAATGGTAGGAACTTGACTCCCAGATTTGTATGGCCCTTGCATAGGTTATAGTTAAATGTTCAACGGAGTAAGTCTCCTTTTTGGTTGCTTTTGCATTACTGACATATTTGAAAAATGTCAATCAATCACTTCGTGATGACCTCAAATGGAAACGCCAATGTTATTTTTCTTTTCATAAGTGCTTCCTTTTGGGGTTCTCTCGGCTGCGAGTTTTTCTGGAGACAGCTGCTCAAACTGATAACCATCACATGAATCGACAACGATTCTAGCCCATTCATCGAATGGGAGTAGGACTGCAATGTGTTCCAGAGCCTATTGTATGCATGGAAGGCGGGGTTGAGTTTCATTGGCCAATGTCTGTATTTAAAGTGGTTATCACTGCAGGCTGCATATCTTCTCCACTTTAGGATCTTCGGCAAGGCAGGAATGATACAATAACAATTGGACAATCTACAACAGAATGGAAGACACTCCCTCTAAGTCTGTTTCATTGACCCAACTTGAGTACTGCCTTGAGTTTGAGCAATAGTAAGTGCTACTTGTTGGGGCAGTCATACAGTCATGATCCAAATGAAAAGCGTACACGATGGTGTTATATGTCTGTTTGAGAGATCACTTTTTACAAACAAAGTCTGCAAGATTGCTCAAACAAAAGCACTCACTTGTGTTCAGAGAACAGTAAGTGATTCTTGTTGGGGTAGTTCTGGCGACTTTTCATACGACGTTTGGACAAATTTGATGATCTTAAATCACGATCATCTGAAATAGAGGAGTTGGCGATTTCCCTGTTTTAAAAACATTTGTCTTTTAGGGTCCAACCAGGGTGTACTGTTACTGGCATATTTGAAAAATGTCAATCAATCACTTTGTGATGACCTCAAATGGAAACGCCAATGTTATTTTTATTTTCATAAGTGCTTCCTTTTGAGGTTCTCTCGGCTGCGAATTTTTCTGGAGACAGCTGCTCACACTGATAACCATCACATGAATTGACAACGATTCTAGCCCATTCATCGAATGGGAGGATGCAATGGGTCCAACCAGGGTGTCATTTACAGCATCCATCTGCGGGTCACATTAGTTTCTCACTCTATATTTGTCAGTTTATCAACCCAAACAAACGTACTGACTGGAATTTTCACTGCAGTAAGTGCTTTTGTTGGGGTAGTGTTGCTGTAGCAACGTACGTCTTATGTCCGTTAAGAAATGGTAGGAACTTGACTCCCAGATTTGTATGGCCCTTGCATAGGTTATAGTTAAATGTTCAACGGAGTAAGGCTCCTTTTTGGTTGCTTTTGCATTACTGACATATTTGAAAAATGTCAATCAATCACTTCGTGATGACCTCAAATGGAAACGCCAATGTTATTTTTCTTTTCATAAGTGCTTCCTTTTGGGGTTCTCTCGGCTGCGAGTTTTTCTGGAGACAGCTGCTCAAACTGATAACCATCACATGAATCGACAACGATTCTAGCCCATTCATCGAATGGGAGTAGGACTGCAATGTGTTCCAGAGCCTACTGTATGCATGGAAGGCGGGGTTGAGTTTCATTGGCCAATGTCTGTATTTAAAGTGGTTATCATTGCAGGCTGCATATCTTCTCCACTTTAGGATCTTCGGCAAGGCAGGAATGATACAATAACAATTGGACAATCTACAACAGAATGGAAGACACTCCCTCTAAGTCTGTTTCATTGACCCAACTTGAGTACTGCCTTGAGTTTGAGCAATAGTAAGTGCTACTTGTTGGGGCAGTCATACAGTCATGATCCAAATGAAAAGCGTACACGATGGTGTTATATGTCTGTTTGAGAGATCACTTTTTACAAACAAAGTCTGCAAGATTGCTCAAACAAAAGCACTCACTTGTGTTCAGAGAACAGTAAGTGCTTCTTGTTGGGGTAGTTCTGGCGACTTTTCATACGACGTTTGGACAAATTTGATGATCTTAAATCACGATCATCTGAAATAGAGGAGTTGGCGATTTCCCTGTTTTAAAAACATTTGTCTTTTAGGGTCCAACCAGGGTGTACTGTTACTGGCATATTTGAAAAATGTCAATCAATCACTTTGTGATGACCTCAAATGGAAACGCCAATGTTATTTTTATTTTCATAAGTGCTTCCTTTTGAGGTTCTCTCGGCTGCGAATTTTTCTGGAGACAGCTGCTCACACTGATAACCATCACATGAATTGACAACGATTCTAGCCCATTCATCGAATGGGAGGATGCAATGGGTCCAACCAGGGTGTCATTTACAGCATCCATCTGCGGGTCACATTAGGTTCTCACTCTATATTTGTCAGTTTATCAACCCAAACAAACGTACTGACTGGAATTTTCACTGCAGTAAGTGCTTTTGTTGGGGTAGTGTTGCTGTAGCAACGTACGTCTTATGTCCGTTAAGAAATGGTAGGAACTTGACTCCCAGATTTGTATGGCCCTTGCATAGGTTATAGTTAAATGTTCAACGGAGTAAGGCTCCTTTTTGGTTGCTTTTGCATTACTGACATATTTGAAAAATGTCAATCAATCACTTCGTGATGACCTCAAATGGAAACGCCAATGTTATTTTTCTTTTCATAAGTGCTTCCTTTTGGGGTTCTCTCGGCTGCGAGTTTTTCTGGAGACAGCTGCTCAAACTGATAACCATCACATGAATCGACAACGATTCTAGCCCATTCATCGAATGGGAGTAGGACTGCAATGTGTTCCAGAGCCTACTGTATGCATGGAAGGCGGGGTTGAGTTTCATTGGCCAATGTCTGTATTTAAAGTGGTTATTATTGAAGGCTGCATATCTTCTCCACTTTAGGATCTTCGGCAAGGCAGGAATGATACAATAACAATTGGACAATCTACAACAGAATGGAAGACACTCCTCCCTCTAAGTCTGTTTCATTGACCCAACTTGAGTACTGCCTTGAGTTTGAGCAATAGTAAGTGCTACTTGTTGGGGCAGTCATACAGTCATGATCCAAATGAAAAGCGTACACGATGGTGTTATATGTCTGTTTGAGAGATCACTTTTTACAAACAAAGTCTGCAAGATTGCTCAAACAAAAGCACTCACTTGTGTTCAGAGAACAGTAAGTGCTTCTTGTTGGGGTAGTTCTGGCGACTTTTCATACGACGTTTGGACAAATTTGATGATCTTAAATCACGATCATCTGAAATAGAGGAGTTGGCGATTTCCCTCTTTTAAAAACATTTGTCTTTTAGGGTCCAACCAGGGTGTACTGTTACTGGCATATTTGAAAAATGTCAATCAATCACTTTGTGATGACCTCAAATGGAAACGCCAATGTTATTTTTATTTTCATAAGTGCTTCCTTTTGGGGTTCTCTCGGATGCGAATTTTTCTGGAGACAGCTGCTCACACTGATAACCATCACATGAATTGACAACGATTCTAGCCCATTCATCGAATGGGAGGATGCAATGGGTCCAACCAGGGTGTCATTTACAGCATCCATCTGCGGGTCACATTAGGTTCTCACTCTATATTTGTCAGTTTATCAACCCAAACAAACGTACTGACTGGAATTTTCACTGCAGTAAGTGCTTTTGTTGGGGTAGTGTTGCTGTAGCAACGTACGTCTTATGTCCGTTAAGAAATGGTCGGAACTTGACTCCCAGATTTGTATGGCCCTTGCATAGGTTATAGTTAAATGTTCAACGGAGTAAGGCTCCTTTTTGGTTGCTTTTGCATTACTGACATATTTGAAAAATGTCAATCAATCACTTCGTGATGACCTCAAATGGAAACGCCAATGTTATTTTTCTTTTCATAAGTGCTTCCTTTTGGGGTTCTCTCGGCTGCGAGTTTTTCTGGAGACAGCTGCTCAAACTGATAACCATCACATGAATCGACAACGATTCTAGCCCATTCATCGAATGGGAGTAGGACTGCAATGTGTTCCAGAGCCTACTGTATGCATGGAAGGCGGGGTTGAGTTTCATTGGCCAATGTCTGTATTTAAAGTGGTTATCATTGCAGGCTGCATATCTTCTCCACTTTAGGATCTTCGGCAAGGCAGGAATGATACAATAACAATTGGACAATCTCCAACAGAATGGAAGACACTCCTCCCTCTAAGTCTGTTTCATTGACCCAACTTGAGTACTGCCTTGAGTTTGAGCAATAGTAAGTGCTACTTGTTGGGGCAGTCATACAGTCATGATCCAAATGAAAAGCGTACACGATGGTGTTATATGTCTGTTTGAGAGATCACTTTTTACAAACAAAGTCTGCAAGATTGCTCAAACAAAAGCACTCACTTGTGTTCAGAGAACAGTAAGTGCTTCTTGTTGGGGTAGTTCTGGCGACTTTTCATACGACGTTTGGACAAATTTGATGATCTTAAATCACGATCATCTGAAATAGAGGAGTTGGCGATTTCCCTCTTTTAAAAACATTTGTCTTTTAGGGTCCAACCAGGGTGTACTGTTACTGGCATATTTGAAAAATGTCAATCAATCACTTTGTGATGACCTCAAATGGAAACGCCAATGTTATTTTTATTTTCATAAGTGCTTCCTTTTGGGGTTCTCTCGGCTGCGAATTTTTCTGGAGACAGCTGCTCACACTGATAACCACCACATGAATTGACAACGATTCTAGCCCATTCATCGAATGGGAGGACTGCATGTGTTCCAGAGCCTCTTGTATGCATGGGAGGTGGGGTTGAGTTTCATTGGCCAATTTCTGTATTCAGGCACATCCCTCCAGTCCACAGATGGTCTCCATCAGCAACGCTCCTGTCAGGATTCCTGTAAACACCCTAATTCTATCTATCGAACAATCTTTCCGACCTTTATTTTGGCTTGGCTGTAATCGAGTGTTAGTCTCCAAACTATGTGGATGAAATTCCTTTTGGCATATGTACTAATGCGGCACGGTGGCTGACTGGTTAGCACGACCGCCTCCCAGTGCAAAGGTTGTGAGATCAAGTCCAGGCTTCGGTCTTCCTGGGTGGAGTTTGCATGTTCTCCCCGTGCTTGCGTGGGTTTTCTCCGGGTACTCCGGTTTCCTCCCACATTCCAAAAACATGCATGGCAGGTGAATTGGACACTCCAAATTGTCCATAGGTGTGATTGTGAGTATGGTTGTTCGTCTCTGTGTGCCCTGCGATTGGCTGGCAACCAGTTCAGGGTGTACCCCGCCTACTGCCCGAAGCAAGCTGGAATAGGCTCCAGCAACCCCCGCGACCCTTGTGAGGACAAGCGGTACAGAAAATGGATGGATGGATGGATATGTACTAATATCAACACAATTCTCAATATTCAATGATGGGTGAGGGTTAAGGTTAGTCTCATGAACTATTGTGCCTTAGCTGCACTCTAAGGATATTTTCACACTGCAGGTCTTAATGCTCAATTCCAATTTTTTTGTGAAATACGATTTTTTTTGTGTAAGCGTTTACATTACCTATTAATTCTGCTGTGTGAATGTAATTTGTCCCCATCACTCAACACTTTTGTTTGCGGAAGTAAATACGTATGGTCCAATGTGTCTGTTCCAAGGACTTTTGTAAGTCCGTCGTCATATCTACAGAGGCAGATATGTACGTAATAAGTTAGCCGTCTGCATAGCTAAATTACTAATATTACCACCACTTAATTAAATAGGATTAAATTAAAGTCAAATATAAAGCCACAACTGTTACTCGAAACAACTTTACGATTTACGTACGTCTCCAGAACTATGCTGACCTTGCTGATGCGTTGAGCATAAATCAAGCTTAATGCTCCCGCCCGAGTGAAGCACATATTGGACTTTTGATGACGTTGAGGTCGGATATATGCGACCTGGCCGTTCAGACTGCGGTCGCATTGCAAAAATTCGGATACATATCCGATCTAGGACCATATATGAATGTGACCCAGGTCGGATATGAATAAATCGGAAATGAGCCATTCAGACGGACATAAAAAAGTCAGATGCAGGGCGCATTTGTGCAAAAAAAAATCCAGTGTGAACGTAGCCTAAGTGACCCTATGTTAGAATGCTTATATCAACCAGTACAGATTCATTAGAATAATAGTATAGTAGATCACATACTATGAATAAGTGGCACAGAATACATTTGTTAAAACATTGATTAGCATACATATCATTATAAATTAGCATACATGTCATTCATGACTACAAGATCATAACTCTTCAATTCCCTCTCTCGGCCCCACACACTTACTTTAGCAATGTTAGTAACATCATGTTTAAACGAAAAGTAACTGACATAATATGTAAATAAAAACATTTATATGTGTAAATGAGAACTATTTATGTGTAGAAATTTGTAAACATTTCCTCCCTCTCTTGACCCCCTAAAGGTCTTAACAATGTAAATGTATGCCATTGTGAAATCATCAGAATCCGGATCAGCCAAATCAGCATAAATTGAGAGGAGAGCTATGTCAACGTCACGTACGGGCAATTAATGTGCTGTGGTATGTCCTAATTTACTTTCAATGGCAGTTACAATTACATAATGCCCAAATGCATGGAATACAAAAACACCCACAAAGAGTAAATACCCCCACAGTTTCAATTATTGAAATCAATGCTGAGGCAGCTAAACCTTTGTACCTCCCAAACCATGTGGTCATCCAATTATCCCACCAATGAGTGTATATCCCAGATTGTGACGTAATCTCTCCAGACAAGGTTCTCAGACCATGAAGGGCTCGGGTCAAACTCCCGTCGGGCGCAGTATTTATTGGGAATATAAGTGCAACACTCCTCCTTAAACATCGAACACTCTCCAACCCCTTCCACCAAGAGAATATCCAACGCCACACGATTCTGGTGGGTCATCAGGGATGTTGCGGCCAGCTGTCCATGAATTGACAAAATTGCATCCACCGTGGAATTGGTCAGCCACTGCTGGTTATAGTTATAATTAGTGCAATCCAAATTTTTATTTGGAGTTACCCAAAGGAAAATAGATTTGAAGCGGGTGGCAACCTGATCAACCAACTTACATTGGTCTGGCACGCCGCATTGAACTCCAATGGCGTCTACGTAGACTGGCAAATTCACCCTTGTTGCCTCAGATAAATAGTCCCTTTGGACTTGCCGATGTTCGTTCCACCCGGGAGCCAGATTTCAAAGTGTGGGATCCATATGCTCTAGGGAGAACAGAGTGATTGGTGAGATCAAAGAAACATGCACATACCCAATTAGGATGCAACCAACCGACCAATCTAGTTCCACCACCACCACAAGATGTCAGCCCTAACCTTTGACAGTCTACATCATGGGTGGGCACACTCGGTCCTCGAGGGCCGGAGTCCTGCAGGTTTTGGATGTTTCTCTTCTCCAACACAGCTGATATATGATCAGCTCATCAGCAAGCTCTGCATAAGCTTGGTAACGATCCTGTTGATTGGAATAAGCTGTGTTTCAGCAGAGAAACCTCCAAAACATGCAGGAAGTCGGCCCTTGAGGACCGAGTTTGCCCACGAATGGTCTACGTGCACTGACATTCCTGGTCAAATTATAGGTGTGTGTGCACAAATTTCTCCTAGTGGTACTGCTTCCCGTACAGATAGATGTCTCACTAAACAAATACAGATGGGACACTTTGCAAAAGTGGCCTAGGTGGGGCACAAATGATGCAGTTGGTGGCTCCTCTTCGATTAGCTGCATCTATCGCAGCCTGCATCCACAAATTAGCCGGGGCATCTACCCCAGTGGATGCAAAATACCTTTGTGGTAATGTAGGAGTTTTAGTATTTAACACTTCAAACTCTTGGTGATTGGGGAAGTAATGCATCTCCTGACGACTGAGGTTGCTTTTTAGGTAAAATTGAGGGCTCAGAGAGAGACTTTTTTTTTTTTTTTCTGGTTTGTTTAACTTCACTTTGATGATCCTGTTGGATTATTAACATTGTTTTTCTGTTTCAATATATATTCTTCAAAGTGTTTTTGATTTTAGTTAGATAAATACAACTGTTACCCATATGGTAGTTAGACTGTGGTCTAACTGTGGTCTGTTTTCTTTCCCCCTAAGGAAGTGAGGTGTCTGACTTAATCTGAATAAGGGGTGTCGGAATCTACAGGGCAGATATGCGGGAATCTCTGGTGCGAAGCTGCTACAGAGTTCAATTGTTTATCTAGGAAGCCAATTATTTACCTCACATCTGTTAAGGACGTGGTGGGGGCCGGGTGTTTTACCCACGTCCTTTGAGTTGATCAAGACACCTCCTGAACAAAGATAAAACTGGGGGATGTGTAGACTTTAAGACTCTTGTTTTGACAGGATGTGCCACATGGGTTGGGCTATGCCTGGAAGGGCAAAATGTACTTCTTATAAATAAAGGGGGTGGGAACTGTTAGGTATATATGGGTGAGTGTTGTTTGAGAATGTTACACTTCTGGGACCAGGGCTATTTTGAGCCGGGTTCTAGAGATGCCTTTCAGACTCTGAAATAAAGCTAGCAAAACTTCTCCACAAGACTTCAACTTTGAATTTTATTTGAACACGCAGAAATCAGAGAAATGATTTCCAACAATCCCTAGCAAATCCTGTCCTGTCACCTCGGCACCAAATAACACATAATACCCATATGGGTCCTCTTTACATCCAGCCCATTTCTCCATAAATTTGTAATTTGACTTTTCTGCCAATGATGTCACTGTTAACAAGACGGGAGTACCAGTTCTAGCAGCAATTAGCTGACCTTTCACCAATTTGAAGTTAGTTATAGGATTAGTTGGAGTCCACGATCGAGTATATGCTATGACCACCTCCCACCTATCACAATCGGATTGATTGTACATGCACAAATACAGAGGGGTAGTTTTTAAATGGACTCCCTCTACAGTACATAACTCGACATACATCAAACTGGAAAGTTCAGGTGGTGCCGAGCGTATCACTCATATGTAGCGATAATTGATTTTGTCTTTTTGGACGAATTAGTAATTTGATCAGCGCTTGAGGAAATTGTAATTCCCTCAATCGCCTATAGGGGCACCACTTTCTGTTTACTTTCACTTTTGGAGAAGTACAACAAATAAAATCCAAATCCTAATTTATTTATTCATAAACTGAAGTCGCCACATTAAATGTTCACGGTTCTTTGTATTAATTAAATGACGGGGCATCTACGTGCACTGACATTCCTGGTCAAATTATAGGTGTGTGTGCACAAATTTCTCCAAGTGGTACTGCTTCCGGTGCAGATAGATGTCTCACTAAACAAATACAGATGGGACAATTTGCAAAAGTGGCCTAGGTGGGGCACAAATGATGCAGTTGGTGGCTCCTCTTCGATTAGCTGCATCTATCGCAGCCTGCATCCACAAATTAGCCGGGGCATCTACCGGAGAGTGACTGGTGTATAATTGTTACACATAACTAATCCCCTCGGATATTTGGTCAAACAAGTATCGACATCCCCGGAGATCAGGGCCTTACGCCGACCTTGGGACACCACCCCACTCCCTTCCTCAGCTCTCTCTGAGATCTGGTAATGATGAAGACAATACAATAAGGGCAAGACTATGAATAAGATGGTGACACATAATACAAACTCTCCGCTCCTCATTCCTTGTCCCCATCGCCTGGAGCACACTGCCCAACATGATACCAGACTCTTCCTTTTCCCATCAGTCAGGAAGGCATAGGAGGTCCTTTCGACCACTTTGTAGGGTCCATTCCACCGTGGCTCGGTACACTTTCTCTTCGGCCTTCCTGGGTAGAGTTTGCATGATCTCCCCGTGCTTGCGTGGGTTTTCTCCGGGTACTCTGGTTTCCTCCCACATTCAAAAGACATGCATGGCAGGTTACTTGAGCACTCCAAATTGTCCATAGGTGTGATTGTGAGTGTGGATGAATGTTTGTCCCCCCCCCCCCCCCCCCCGCGACCCTTGTGAGGACAAGCAGTTAAGAAAATGGATGGAGGGATGTTTAATATAATATAACTTGTATTATATTATATTATTACAGGAGTATTATATCTTATGAGGACCCAATATGAAATACTTTGTGTGCGTGTCAAATGGCACAATCATGTCACTGGAGGACTAACTCAATCAGTTAATATTAACAATTAAGTCGCGAGTCACTCTTCTGTCCATATGAAATGGCAAAGCTAATGATTGAAACTACCCTGAACGAATGGATTGATGTGTGTAATATGCATGTTGCCAATAATACCAGGTTTTCCAATGCATTGTCATTTGACACAAGACTATATTGGAGAAACCCGGCCTTCAGGAGAAGGTCAGTACCCTACAGGCCAAAAAGAAATGGGGAAAATTTGAAAAAAATAAATAAAGTAAATCCACATTTTTTTTATTAATATTTTTTTGTGAGCGTGAAGCTTTGATCATGTCAAGTTTACCTATTATTTTCTTTAAAGAACTGTAAGTACCCAGAGACTGGTGAAGGGGTGGCAGGTAAGTCGACTGCAGAAACCTGGCCCTGGTTTGACCTCATGGATGGGGTGTTGGGACAGAGTTCCGAATTAAATTAAGGAGGTATTTCCTTATTAGATTAAGGGGGAATTTCTTTATTAGATTAAGGGGGGATTTCCTTATTAGATTAAGGAGGGGGGTTCCTAATCAAGATTTATGACCCTACATGAATACCTTATTGTCATGATGATTGATGACGTGGATGTGGTGTTCATACCTGTTTTTTGCAGATATCATGGCTGACGTGGATTCAAAAATAAACAGTGTCTGGTCAACTTCCGGATCCGTTGCACGCCCCCAAGATCAAGTGAATAATAATGAGATTGAATCACGTGATCGATGGGAGTGGCTTGGTATGGAGGTAAAAAAATGCTGGAGGAAAAGTTCTAGTCAGTTCCATCTTGGTTAGGGCACTCGCAAGCACAGCATAAAGATTGTATTTTTAGAAGCCGTAGAACAAGAAGTATAAGGTAAGACTAAGCTGTGATAAAATGGTTTGTTTTATGGAATTCAAAAAAACAAATATCAGGTTATGCATTACACAAAAAAATGTTATAAGCGTTAGTTTTTTACAGTTGTTTACAGACCAAAATGAACATTTCCACACAATTACACATGTTTACACTCAAGGAGCAAGCACCTGCCAACAGATGCACAGCAATAGGCACAGACTGAGCTTCATACTTTTTGCAAAACATTAAACACAAAACTACACACATTTTCATACCTTAGACACAGACACGGTTACTTCCTTGTCATTACAAAGCCCTGGTTTGTCAACGACTACACCAATACACACATTGGATAAGCACATCCGTGGAAGCATATGTGCTTAATTGAAAATACTTCATGCAGTTGTTTTTATTTGTCTGAAGTATTTTGTGTAGACAAACACTAACAACAACAAACTACTTAACAGTAGTAAGAATTATTTGTTCTAACTTTTATTGTTGAGTGATATGCTACTGTAGCTAAGCATGGTAAGAATAACCATTTTCTGTCTGCAGCATCAAAACAGTGTTGAGTAGTGAGTTTGTAGAATTTGTGTACATTGTATACCTCAAAATTAATCATGACGACTGTTTTTTCATTTAACCATTGGGATTACAGTAAAAACCCGTCTTTGGTACGTTTCAGTTGCAACATGATTTTAAACACAATTTTAAATTACATAAAAATTGTACAAAATATGTACAAGTTAAGGAGTTCATCTGAAATGCTCTCAATTTTGATTTAAAGTCATTCAAGGAGATAAAGTATGTTAATTTGTAGTCATTTTGCAATAGGTTCTATGTAGAAGGCGTAGAGAAGACAAGCTTTTCTTTTCTTTCTTTTTCCCGAACTCAGTGCGGGGAAATGAAACGGTTCGCAACAAAATGTCATTTGAACACAAACTGTAAGAATTAACACTTTTGGTGTGATTAAGTTGCAAACGTAAGAGGACAGCCTCATGGCCTTGCAGATAAAGGTGTGCCAGTGAGCTAACCAACTGGGAGCCAAAGGAGGATATCCCACTCTATCACACAGTTCACAATGATGGGGCAAGTTCCTAGTGTCAAGTCGCTTTTTAACCTTAGGAGCAATTTATTTTTGACGGGGAAAAAAACAGTTTGTGGGTTTGTCAATATATTTGTAGCGATTATTTGGGTTGCCGTAATGGCTTATGAAAAATTTAGACGGTACTGAGGGGGCACCACGTTGACTTAGCTTGTTTGTAGGAGCAAAACAAATGATAAAAATCCTATTATTAAGTATTCATAATCTGAAGTTGCTACTTTAGTTAATCATGGAGTTCTTTGCTTTAATAAGAGAATTACTAATCCACTCAGTAACCACAAATGATTCGGCAGAAATGGAATTCCCAGACAAATTTATTTAGTAAACACACACATATATCAGTCACAGTCTAACCTATTAATGAAATGGAATACAAATGGGAATCAAAGATCAAAAGAAAACATGCAACCTAACTAACTAAGATAAAAAGAAAAAAAGGTAGATGGGGGATAGAGATGGAAGCGTTTTGACCTGTCAATCCTTTTTATATTTGAATCAAAGCATTGCACCAGTAGTATATGGTCAGGTTGCAATAAAGGCGCAATTTACGGACTTGCACGGGAGAAAGAGGGACTCTCGAGCGTCAATCCTCAGTTGAAGAAAACTCAGTTGGAGGCAATCTGGGCAGTCGGCGCACGCGCAGCTGGAATGCTGCACTAGAGTCGCTGGCTGATGGTGATGGGGGCACGACTTAGAGGCCGCTGCAGGTCTCCGGTTGGTGGCAAGGTGCACGCGCGACGTGGAGGCTGCGGCAAGTCCTTGGCTGGCACAAGTCCCGGTTGGTGAGAGGCCGCAGTCAGTTGGTTTGGGCACTGCGTCTCGGGCGCACGGCTGGAGCAGAAATGGGTCGTTGACGCGCAGCGGCTCGGTGCCTAACAGCCGTCGTGGGACCGGGTCGGCAGGGCGCTGCGTGATTCAGAGAGCGGAAGGTAGGTGGGTCTGCTCTCGGCAGGAGCAGACACACGCAGTTTGGTTGCGAGTCCTTGCTTGATGCGTGTTTGGGGCGCACGTTGTGAAGCAGACTTGGTCCACTGAGACCAAGCTTGTGGGATAGCATTTTATAATTTTTGATCAGAATTGACAAGCCAGATGCTTCATTTATCATTCCGAACACATTTCAAACATTACCGCGATCATAAAGTTATTGAATCCGCTAAATTTACTAATTAGCTAAATTTAGGTGGCTACAGAAGTTACACAAATCATTCATTTGAAATTGACATACAGGTTGTGTACAAAGATAAACAACAGAAGTCACTTGATGTCAGTCAAGTACATAGAGTCCGTTTATGTCCCGGATTATGTAGACTTTAGATTAATTACGAGCGTCAGGATTCTTTAGGATAATACCGATAGTGGCCGCTGGAGGGCACTGTTGCACCGTATAACTTCCAAGGGGCGTTGTTTCCAAAAACACATGGCGGATTCCTGTGGATAGACCAGACCATAAAAGTGGTCTGGGGACTGATAAGCAGTCTTATCGCTAGTTTGCTTGCTAAACCAGCTTTCAGGTCTGTAGGCTTTGAGGTATGTGTTTCTGTGTGTTGTAAAAAACAAAACCCAGTCCCTGCTGGAGGGAAATTAAAAGAGTTTTTACTTTTTGAACTGTCTCTGGTTGGTTTGAGAAAACACAGGGTTGAGAACACACATTCCCTAGGGGGAAATGTTTAAAAAGGCAAAAAAAAGGAAAAAATTTAGGGTGACGGGCAATATTCGTTCCATCTTTTTGTCATCTAAATAACCCCTTACATAAAAATGCAGGGCTAAAAGTCTAGCACATGCTATTACCTAGATATTATATATATTTTTTACAAATGTGTTTTGTATTGATCATAGTCGTTGCAATAGTGTCCGATCATCTGAAGTTATCGAGATGACAACAGCATTTTTATAAATGTGTGTTTGTTTTTAATATAAGTGTGTAAGTTGTGACCAAAGTGTGTCATTTTGCAAACAAAGTTATACAAATTGAGTGTGATTGGATAATTGTGGCAATGTTTTGAAAAAAGTAGACCTGTTTTCAAAACGGGTAAATAACTGTAATAACTACAGAAATTAAATCTAAAAAAAATTGGATAAAACTATGCAACTCCCCTTCTGATACAAAGTGTAAACTAACCCCTATCATGTAGGGAGTTGGTGAGGGTACTAAAACTGTTTGCTAAAACACAAGTTGCAAAAGAACTCTGCACACATTCTCAAATGAAAGCTCATGTGATGCAAAATGCTTGCCACAGTCAGCAATATTTGAACACAATCTACACAACTACCGTCATTCATTACACACAACTCAAAATTGAAGACACTTGTTAATGATGTGACCTCACCTATAAACTCAAGTTCTGAGTGCACAGTTTGCTGGCTCTAAACAAACACAATGGATGGATGTAGAGAGCCAGAGGAAGAGGAATTCGAATCAGAGGAGGAAGAGGAGCAGACAGACCTACGAGGAAGAGGAGAAGATCCAGGCGGGAGAGCAATACAACCTTGCACCATCATTACGGACGAGATGTGATCAACAGTCATTGACAGTCGGTGTACATGTCATGACAAAGGCTGAAGTGATGACTTCCACAGAACAAACCAAATCAGAGAGTGGATCGCCACCAACAATAACCAGTTTCTAAACATCTGTCTGCCACCCTACTCACCTTTCCTAAACCCTATAGAGGAGTTCTTCTCCTTCCTGGAGATTTTTTAAACCATCTTATTACAGTTTTTCTCTATTGTCAAAAACAATTATTGATACCTGCACCGACTTTCTCAAAACCTTAAACACAAATCCCAAAAATTTAACAATTTTCACAAAACCCCTGATAGCTGTAGAAATTGGAAATTAACGCATAAAATAAAAAAAACAAAAAAAAACAATGCTCTAATAACCCATAGTAAACTAACTCTAAATGAATTAAGACTTGTTAAATTACAACTTGAAACTGTTGTACAAAAGAAAACAGAATGTTTAATCTCAAAATTTAAGTACGAACAATCCCAATATAGTATTAAACTGAGTAAATTGTTGGGAAACTTATTACAACATAACAAAGAAAAGCACTTTTTCCATCAATACTGGACCCCGCAGGCAACGATACACAAAACCCACTGGAAATAAATATTGTATTTTATCATTTCTAAGGACCTCTATTCATCAGAATATGAACATCACCAATTAGAGACCTTTTTAAACAATTTGACTTTGCCTTCACTAAATTAGGAACCAAGCAAACACTTTAGACATACCCTATGACTATCCAAGAACTCAAACAAGCTCTTAATAATTTGCCTAATAAGTTACAGGTTGCTTGTATTTATTAGTGATGCATTTATTACTGTCACCGGCACCCATTTTTAAGATTTTTAGTTTTTTGTTGATGTTTGTTTTACCTCACCTTTGACAGGCAGTATATGTACTTATAAACAAGAATTGGGTGCACGTCATCACAGATGATCTAACTATCCAATACTGATTGAATA
Source organism: Leptonotus elevatus (assembly GCF_054856555.1). NCBI lineage: Eukaryota > Metazoa > Chordata > Actinopteri > Syngnathiformes > Syngnathidae > Leptonotus > Leptonotus elevatus. Next base: position 750,732 of record NC_141254.1, read on the forward strand.
AATACACCCTCGCCCAAATCAACTTACGCTAGTGTTGAGACGCAACATTCTCATTGTGATAAAGCTTTGAAATTTTATAACAGAGCAAATAGGCAGTGCATAATCACATTGCACCGAGAGTTGTGGCCGATCCAGCCTCTCCAACATTTATTGAGAGGGAAAAAACTCCAACAACCCCACCCCCCTCATCTACATTAGGTAAAGAATAATTAAATCATCTAAAATAAAAACAATAACTGCATGATTTTTGTTTTTTTAATCTTACATTTCATAATTTCTTCGATTAGTTCAGATGGCTGTAGTGCAATGTTGGATACATTTATTCAGGATTTTATTATATATTGTAGTTGATAGTATTGTAAAGTCTGATCGCTCCCTTATTCTTGCGTTAATGTATTTAATGTAATAAAATTATTGTTGGGGAAAAGTGGGTTTGAAAATCGACTGTGTTGTTACCTAGTTTGAAATTTGGATTAAGCTAAATTGTGGGTTTATCTGCTGAGTGTATGTAATGACATAGTAATTTTGTTTGTTTTCCACCAGGCTGTCAGTTGTGTAAATTGTTGAGTATTTACAGTAGTCAAGTTTATGGATTGATTGTGGTTAAAAAAAAAAAAGGCAGGTCGGCAACTGAGGTTGTTTTATATAAACTTTGTTCTAAATCTAACCAAGAAGTGTTATGACTTCCCGGATGTATCCATTTAAGTATGTATTGTAGTTGAATCGCAAGAAAGCAATAAAGGAAATTTGGTGCTTCTAAGCCCCGTGATTTTTTCATTGTGAAATGTTGAAAGTGAAATCTTTATTTTTTTGTTATTTCAATAAAATTGAGAAATTATTGAATCTAATGTTTAAAACCATTTTTTCAGTTGAGGTAGCAGGAATAATTGAAAATAGGTAAATAATCTGTGGCAGGATTTTCATTTTAACTGAAGCAATTCTTCCAGTGAGGCTAAATGGTAAATGTGTCTATCGTTTGAGGTTGTCTCCTATTTGTTGAATTAATAGAGTTAAATTAAGATTGAATAACTGACAATCTGGGGGGATATGTTGATTCCCAAATATTTTATGTTGCCAGTCTGGAGTGAAAAGGGGTTATTTTGAAATGTGTAATTTCCAGATAATGGTAAAATACAGTAGTTGATTTATTTCAATTTATTGAGTAGTGAGATATCCTAGAGAAATTATTAATAATGTTAAATGTTTCTTGCAGTGATACAGAAGGGTTCTGCAAGTATAAGAGGAAATCATCTTCATATAAACTAACCTCGTGTTGTAATATCGGCTACTTGAATTCCTCTGACTTGCCAACTTTGTTGAATTGCTGCTGCAAGCGATTCAATAAAGATAGCAGAGAGTGCACATCCTTGCTGGGTCCCCTTTTAAAGTGTTTGGTGAGGTGATCCCATTTGTAATTATTGAGGCCTTTGGTGATGTGTAAAGGATAGTAATCCAGTGAATAAACGACCATTTTTGGAGTGTATGGAACAGAAAGGGCAAGTTTACTTTGTCAAATGCTTTTTCTACATCTAATGACACACTTATTGTTTGGTTTGATTGACTTGGTGCTAGGTTAATCAGATTGAAAAGTTTGCGAGTATTATCCGAAACAAATCTATTTTTGACCTAAACCAGTTTGATCGGGGTGAATCAAAATGGGGTGTAACTGTTTCTATTCTAGTCGCAAGCATTTTTGTAAGGATTTTTAAGTCACAATTGATTAATGAGATTGGACGGTAAAAAGAAGGGTGCGTTGGGTCTTTATTTGGTTTTAATACAAGTGTTATAACTGCTGTATTCATATGTGAATGTCATTCAGATTTCTGTAGTAACTATAGTAAATAGCGGTGATAAAATATCCCAAAAATGCTTGTAGAATTCGGCTGGAAATCTATCAGGCCCCAATGATCTGTAACTTATTAGGCAATGTATTAAGAGCTTGTTTCAGTTCTTGGATAGTGTTGGGAAAATCGTTCTTTGTTTCCCCGTGTTCATAATGTTGCTTATCAAACTCTGACAATGAGATCGGTGAAATCAGGATTTATTTTTACATAAGCTTATGGACACATGAGTCGACCAAACGCCGCCATTTTCTCTCTCATGTGTGAGCTCCTCTTGTTCCAAGCACTAGTATCCTTTCGTGACTCTTCAAACCCCTCCTCTGTCTTCTTCGGCCAATCCTCTCCTTCTCAGACAGTCACATGATACATCAATACACGTCACCAAACTTCCCCCTCTTCTCACAAGATAAAGATTTACGTTGTTTTCAGAGCAGAAGAGGTGTCACTAAACCCCCTCCTGCTCAACCGGTTTATAAAGACAAAGGAATCTATTTAACACATTCACTTCAACCCCCCACATCACCTTGAATTCTCACACAGAGACATACTGAGTAAATTAAAGCAGTTATGTCCACTTCTAAATAGTAATATTATAAATCAAACAGTTATAATTAAATTAATTCACTTCAATAGTCATAGATATGTCTATGTCATGATTGCCTATTGTGCATGGCAAGTCTGTTTTCTCCTGGCAGGTCAGGCAGGTGGGTGTGGCTGGCAGCTGATAGGAAACACCTGGGCTCCATTGGTCCATCAGCCATTCTCAATAAGAAGCCTGGTCTGCACCCCGGATGGCGCCAGAGAATTCCATCCTATGTGTTAGTGTCGCACAGTCTTGCTTCTAGCGGTAATAGTTTTTGCATGATGCCTGACATAACCACAAAGTTTTTGTAACCTATTTTCGCTAGATCTTTGTTTTTTGCAATAGTTTTCCTCGTGAAGTTTCTACAGCTAGCCCACCCTCTCCCTGCCTGATTACCTGCTTCCTAAGTCTTTTAGTTGTTTTTGTTTTTGCCTGGCCTCAGCAAAATAAACTCTGTTACTCTTTTTCTACCACTTGTTGCAATCTCTGCATTCCGGGGTCCAACCCAGACAAACCGTAACCGACTAAAGTGTTTGCTTGGTCCTGATTTAGTGTAGGCAAAGTCAAATTGTTTAAAAAGTGATCTATCTCTAATTGGTGAGGTTCATATTGTGATGAATAGAGGTCCTTAGAAATGATAAAATACATTATTCATTTTGATAAAGTAGACAATATTATTATTGTACTCTTTGCGTGTTCAATAAATTGAATGGTGAGATTCTGGTGAAGAAGTCCCTTTGCAAAGGTATAATTAATCAGAAGCTTCTGATCACACAATTGAAGTCACCCAAGCAGTGTTCCATTCAAAAAGTGTATCTCCTCCTCCTGCACACAGATATTTATTGAAAGTCAGTGAATACAAGAAAATCCCTCTCCCCTCCCATGAGCAAGTTCCCATAGGTACAAATCAGATTAGACTTGAAGAGTAGCAAATCAGCCTGTCCTTGGACTCTCTTCGACCGGACAGAGACTGGCACCAACTATACTCCCCCTAGATAATATAGAAAAGAAACCTGTTACCCTTCTCTTTCCCAGGAAGAGAACAAAGGACTATAGATTGGCTTAACATATGAATTAACTATTATCTTATATTTATATCTTTATAACTAATATCTAAAACGGTTAAAATATAAATCAAAACTAAAAAACAATGTTAATAATCTAACAATTTCCAGTGGGTTTTGTGTATTGTCGCCTGCGGGGTCCAGTATTGATGGAAAAAGTGCTTTTTCTTTGTTATGTTGTAATAAGTTTCCCAACAATTTGTTTGATTAAATACTATATTGGGATTGTTTGTACTTAAATTGTGGGATTAAACATTCTGTTTTCTTTTGTACGATAGTTTCAAGTTGTAATTTAATTAATTTAGAGTTTGTTTACTATGGGTTATTATTTAGAGTTTTTTTTTAAGTATTTAATGTGTTGTCCTAGATTAATTTCCAATTTGTGCTGCTGTTTTTTCTTATATGATGTATATAATATGATTTTACCTTTGACTACTGCTTTTCCAATTTCCCATCAAATTGATTGTTTGATTGATTGATTGATTGATTGATTGATTTCTGAGTCATTTGTCTCCTAGAAGGATGTCCACTCTTTTTGAATCATGAGGGTAAAATCTGGGTCATATAAGCTAGAGATGAATTGAAGCGCCATCTTGTTGGATGTTTAATGGGAGGTTGAGTATTGATTGATTAGATTGGTGCATGATCGCTAATTACAATAGAGTGAATTGCATTTTCATTTTTCATTGATATGTTGTGTAAGTGAATTTCTTATAAGAAAAAGAAAGTCAATTCTGGAGAAAGAGTGATGGACGGGGAAAATATGAATATTATTTTTCAGTGATGGATTTTTTTCTCTCCAATAATCTTCCATATGTTGTTTTATTATATCACTAGAGTGTCAATTCCTTACAGTATCCAAAGCATTATAATGATCTATTGCAGAGTTGAGATCAGTGTTGAAGTCGCCGGCCAATATAATGTTTGTTGCGTCACATAGTAAGGATAAAAAATTATGGGGGGGGGGGGTATCATTGTCCTTGTTAGGTCCGTAAACATTAGCTAGGGTAAAGGTGATATGATTGAGAGTTACATTAATAATAATAAATCTACCTTCTGGATCAATGACAGATTAATTGCAGCTGAGTAAAAATAATTTTGCTAATATTGAGACACCTCTTTTCTTACTATTATAAGTTGATGAGAATATTTGATTGTATTCTTTACTATTGAGATAGTGTTATTCTGATTTGTTATGTGAGTTTCTTGTATGAAACATATGTCAGCCTTTAACTTAGTTTTCTCAGTTGCTAAAATAGTAAACCCCATTCTCTGAAGCAAATTCTCAGTTCCCGAGACTAATTTCTCAAATGAAACGCTTTTTCAGCCAAACCTTACACTCAATTCTCAAAACTTAGCCACTCTTTTTTGATAAACCTTAAACACATTTCACACTTTTCCTAAAGACTTTTCACATAGTGATACACGTGTGTTGCAAAATTGTAAACACTGGCAGCAGAATATGAACACAGCTCCAACACAACAACCTAAAAACAACAACCTAAAATTGAACACACGTTTCCAATGATGGCAGTTCCACGACCAAGAGTCTTAAACCAGGGCAAATTTATTGGAGGCAATGGAACAGGCCTGTGATGATCTACAGTACCTGTGGAGTCATTTCAAGGCTGGGTTTGGCACACCAGAGCATTTTTTCCCTCATTGCCTGGCAAGGGGTAATGTTGCCTTTGATGAGTTATTAACATTGTTTTTTAGTTTTAAATTATATTTTAGCCGTTTTAGATTTAGTTAACTCAGTATGGCTAAATGAATAGCATTTTTATGTGTCTCACACTCCTGAGAAAATAAGGGAGTGTATGGGTCTGGTATCTGTCTCTTCCGAAGGAGACGGGCCGATGTGTGATTGTTTTTCTCTAATCTGATTTATAGCTATGGGAACTTGCTGAACTTGCAGAAGGGAGGAGAGAGGGATTTTCTTGTATTCATTTAGTTGTAACCAGGTGTGTTGTGGGCTGACCTTTTTATGAACCCTCTTTGTGAATAAATAACGATGTGAGCCAAGAGGAAGGACACATTTGAACGGAGCACTGCTTGGGTGACTTGAAATGTGCGACCAGAAGCTTCTGGTAATTAAAACCTTTGCAAAGGAACTTCTTCAACAGAATCTCACCATTCAGTTAATTGAACACGCAAAGAGTACAATACTTAATATTGTCTACTCTAACAAATGGTGACCGCCGACGCTGAATTATAACGAATGGTCTCCTCCGTTGAACCAAACGGATGGTGTTATTTTGACGTGGAACAAGCTGCGGCGTTCAAGGACGGGCGGAACTTCTAGGCCTAAATAAATAAAGTACGGTAAGTGGAGACTGTTATCCACGTAGAAGAGGTTTTGTCTGTCTGGTCCGCTGCAGCTGGTTTTTTCGTCTTCCAAATTATCTAAATTTTAAAAGAGATCTGTGTGAACAAGTTAAAGTTTGATGTCGTTAGAGAGTTGATAATTCCGACGATCTTGAACTAAACACGTCGTGGAGTGGTGCATTTGAAGGTGACGTGATGCAGACTCGAAGTGATGAAGCTTTTTTTGTACAGGAAGAAATAGCGGTTAATTTTTTGATTTGTTTTGTTTTTCGTCAACGCTATGAAGAATCCTTAGACCATAATATATATTGAAGATTATGGTATGCGCTCTGCTTTTTAAGCAGTTTTGGCCGATTTGGGGACGAGTATCATATTTGTTCATGGCTCTTATTGAAAAAGTCCTATTTACACGTAATATGTTTTTTTTTTTGAAAAAGCGCCTGTTTGAAATTGAACAGAAAGGGGTCCAGGTTGATTACAGCGATGATTGGATTTTGTATCACTGTATTTGCAATCGAGAGATTACGTGATTTATTTTATTTTGTAGGCGCTTCTACAATATGTAGTTTTGAGGTCAGGATTCCCGTTTGAATTCCTTTTGTTCCACGGTTGAATTCGTGAGCGCGTGACAAATTTCTTAAAAAATAAGCGCCTTGCAAAAATTTTGCAATAAAGGGAGAACAGTTTAGCTCAGCGGGATTGGGTAACCGCTGTGTATAAACGAGAGGTCACGTGATTCTTATGTCTGTCTGTGTGTGGCCATATGTGTTAACATATTGAACTATTAATACTAAAAGTGAGACGTCACTGTATTAAAACCGAATGTATACATCAAAAACTATAAACAAAATGGAGGCGATTTCGACCCGGATACAGAATGGTTTGTCCTGAATGCGCTTCCGGTTCAGCGAAAAATAAAAGCGTCGATGAACAATGAAAAAACGAACTGTGGATCGATTGTATAAAAAGCTTTCGCTGGACAAAATGGTATGTCAGACTTTTGTATTTTCTTTGTTGGTAATGAAAAAAGGCTGAATTTGATGTTAAAATGACTCCAGTATTTTTGGAGCTGTTTACGGGTGGTTTGTTTAAAGTTAACCCGTTTACTGAAATCACCGTATAAAACTGCAGTTTAAATGCTATAAGATTTGTAGACAACGAATTGAAGGAATAACAACGTTTATTTTTTTATAATGACTGAAGAGTGTGTGCGTATGCATTTGAGTGTGTGACCTAGCTTCTAAAAAAAAAAAAAGGTGGGGGTTTGTATGTGAGAAATGTGCATATGGGGATTTTGTTTGTTTTTCATCGATATTTTTAACTGAGTTTGGTGTTGTTTTTGTGTGAGATGAGACTGTTGTGATAGTGGCGTTTGTTTTATTAATTGGAATGGGATAAAATAGGTTTTGCGATTTATAATGTTAAGACCCCCCCCCCCCCCGTTTCTAGGTTAGAATAAAAAAGGTGGGGGCTGGGCTGTGCGCTGTGAGCATAATGTGTCCTCGTAATGGGACTCTTTTTTTGTCAAAATGGTAAGAGAGGAATGATAAACAATATAAAATAAGTAATAGTATTTGACTGAGCTAATAAATCTTTACACTTTAATGATTGATGACGATGGTTAATTTGTTAACTTTCCCTTTTCGGGACAAATGAATAAAGAGTAATGATAAAATAATGGCATTTTGTTTGAGAGTTGATATAATTATGCCTACATCTTTATAGCTGTGGCTGGAAGTAAGATAGTTGAATAAGGAGTTATGAATGTTTTTGAAATTGACATGTTGATAATGATTTTTAATATTTGTTTTTTCTCTGAGTGTGTCATTTCAGAAACTGATGTTTGAGTTCCAAGGCAGATGAGGGTTTGATGGCCTTCACTGATTACAAACTGCGAACGGGATGCGCCCCAGCTGCTGATACGTTGTATGGCTAGTAGCTATTTGAAGGGGTATTGAAAAAAAAAAAAGAGAAATGAATAAAGAGGCTGTGTTTTTTACGAAACATTTTTGAGAAAGCAGGGAGTGAACTGTCTTGCTATGATCCCATATCCTCAGTCTGGCATTTTTAAAGCATTGTATCAACGAATGTGCATTTTTTGATCAGGTGAGCTCTCAGAAAGACTGTGTGTCATCGGATCCACATTGCAGACAGCGTCTGAATGGATGTGGCAGAGATCAAAGGTCTAAAGCCGCAGAGCAACAGTCTTCTCGTCCTGTGCCTAAGAAAAACATGATGTTCAAATTCCTCAATGCCCAGTGACTGTGTATACGCCTCATTCTAGTGACTTCTCCCCTATGGCTGTTTTGCATCCAGAGGAAATCTAAATGCCTGCTCTGAACATTGCTGCCACAGCAGCCGCCATGCTGGCCAGGACTGAACATTGACAACAGCTGCCGTCCTGCCTTTTGCTGGGGGTCTGGACTGAGAAAGTTGGTGGTCGGAATGAGATGTGATCCATTCAGTAAAATGCTACATAGTGATATGCAAGGCATTTTTAATGTGTTGAGTGGGGAACTGTGATCTATAGCAAGATATTTCAGAAAATTGAAAACGACATATGTAAATTTGAAATGAGGGATTGAGAAAATTTATTTCAATCTATAGCCTACTAAATTTTTGCCTATATTTTTGGGAGAATCAGTTTCTGAATTGGTACAATGGGAATTTTATTAATATGTTATGATATGATATATTTTTATTTTCCCCGTGAGGAACTTTTTTGGACTTCGTCCAGCTGCAGCTATAGTATAAAATAAATAACAGAATAGAATGAGTAGTAACGAGTAAAAGACTAACTAAGAGTTTGATGGCTAAATTAGATTTTTTTTTTTATAGCACTGTGATTTATAAATCCCAGAAATATTTTGTGTGAATTAGAGTAATATGGTTACCTCTATTTTTATGGCCCCAAAGTCATCATATATTAGTGTCTTAAGTTGTATCTGCTTATGCTCAGTTTTATAGTGTTTTGTAGCTCTTTTGTTTATCTCATAGCCTGATTTAGAGGGTTGAGTTATTTATGACGTCTTTTGAGTCATGAGGTCTCTATTTTGTCCTCCCTTTATCTTGACGTGTTTGAAAAAATCAGTGGATCTTTGTCAAATGAGGGAGTTTATGTTTAAGAATTTAACCAATGTAGACGAGTTAGAAAATTAAAATCAAACTTAAAAACGAAATTAAAAAGGTTGTGGGGTATCGGCCTACACTCCAATTGACAGGATGAGTTTGAAAGTGATAATCCACAGTTTGAATATGAAGAAATCTACCAGAGGAAATCGATCGCAAAGTAAGTCTGAAGCAAGCAAGGACAATAATGCATATTCGCCGAATGAAGGTAATTATATTATATTATATCTTTTATCTCAGAATCATATTTGAAAAATGTAATGTTTGGAGCCCAGTGTTTGCAAAAGAGTATAGATAATATGAATATATGTGAGTTTTTCCCAGCATGCCAGGATTCGGCCGGTCATGGGATTCTGGGAAGAGAATAAGATATGAAAGGCACAGTTATGAAAATTTAGAACAAATTTAGTCATGGTAAAAAATTACCTATTATTGAACAAAACCTATTTGAAAAATAAATATTTATAAGCTCTGTCTTATATTAATGAATGAGCGAATGTCATTCAACTCAATCAAGGGCTGGGCTCTATTTTAATGTCACAAAAATAGATATTTTCCTGTTCCAACAGCACAGGACCTATGGATCTTAATCAAATAACATTTATTAATCCCAACTAACAAAAACTATCAGGGTTTTTTCCTCCAAATAAAATTTATGTGAGTTTATGAGAAACTAAAAATGAAAAGTTTCTGCACTCAGGAGAACGGCCCCAGGGGGTTGGTGAGGAAATCTTGTGCAGTTCTCTGCACAGAGAAAATTCCACATCTGGTCTACAAGGCTTCCGGAGACGTGCCAGGCTCGGCTATCTCATCAACTGATGATCATCAATCTTATCACCTCCGGCCTGGAGCCACGTCAGCTGACCCAGTGATCGTTCTGGAGCGGCCGTTTCGACATCATTCGACACATTTGAGGACATCAGTCAACGGATCAAGAGCAAGTGCCTTTTCTTGGGCAATCATTCCTTTGATCAGTCACATTTTGGGCAGAATAATCCCAGGTGACAAATCGAAGAATTTGGGTAGTCTACCCCAAATTCTTAAAGAAGAGACGAACTATGGCGACACTCTTTTCATTAAAAAAAAAGACCTTCAAAGAACTTCATCACAAGATGGCTTCAAAGAACACATATTCGTCTGCCGATACATTGCGACACTTTTTAATGAACAACATTTTATGTTAAGCCTCACATATGCTATGCTTATTCCACTAAAAATCTTTTAAATGTATCAAATTGTTTTTTAATGTCATATGATTGCTAAACTACCTCCTCTTCTGCTAAAGGGATGTTTTAAGGATAATTATTTTTATCACACAACCATTGAAAAAAAAATGTTTTAATGTGTTGAGCTCTCAAGAGCTCAAATGAGGGAATGATGAGTTATTAACATTGTTTTTTAGTTTTAAATTATATTTTAGCCGTTTTAGATTTAGTTAACTCAGTATGGCTAAATGAATAGCATTTTTATGTGTCTCACACTCCTGAGAAAATAAGGGAGTGTATGGGTCTGGTATCTGTCTCTTCCGAAGGAGACGGGCCGATGTGTGATTGTTTTTCTCTAATCTGATTTATAGCTATGGGAACTTGCTGAACTTGCAGAAGGGAGGAGAGAGGGATTTTCTTGTATTCATTTAGTTGTAACCAGGTGTGTTGTGGGCTGACCTTTTTATGAACCCTCTTTGTGAATAAATAACGATGTGAGCCAAGAGGAAGGACACATTTGAACAGAGCATCGCTTGGATGGTTTGTCTATGTGGACCAGAAGCTTCTGGTAATTAAAACCTTTGCAAAGGAACTTCTTCAACAGAATCTCACCATTCAGTTAATTGAACACGCAAAGAGTACAATACTTAATATTGTCTACTCTAACACCTTTAACGTGGATGAAGTGCTCTGGCCAGACCCAGCACGAAGACATGATGCAGAATGAGGATCAGTGACTTGTGCAGTTGGCCTACTGTAATGGGCCTTTCATTTCCGTACTGCAGTTTTTTGTTATGGACGTGCTGATATGTGTATCATTTTGACTTTTGAATGTTTTTGTGTGCTGATATCACAGATTATGTTTTGCTTACAGTAATGCATGTTTTTTGTTCAAAGTGCCAATTTAGATTTTGACTTGATCATGTTTGTTCTATGCATGTAAAATTAACCTTTCTGTTGACGACATGCCCTGGATGCTGTGTCTTAAATTATTTTATGTCGTGTCTAACAAATGCTCTTGTGGTGAATATATTTTACTTGCTGTGTGTATGATCTGAACACACTGTTTAACACCGGATGATAGGTTTTGAAGTGTAAAGTCAGGGGTTTTGTGAATTTTTTTAGAATTTTGGGATTTGTGTTAAAGGTTTTGAGAAAGTGGGTGCAGGTATCAATAATATGTTTTGACAATTGAGAAAAACTAATAAGATGGTTTAATTTGTTTAGTTTTTTCCTGATTACGAATACCCTGAACATTACATATTACTATTTTTATCTTCTGCAGAGTGAGTGTGAGCTGTATATAGATATTATTTCATATTGAGAATAAGAAATACGAAGAGCTTGTAACAAAGGAGGAGAGGGTTTGCATATGGAAGACCACGTCAAATTCTGGAGGTTGGTATGAGAAGGTTGTCCATGGGGTTACAATTGAAGTGAATTTAGGTATAGGAAGGAAGAAGGGGCAGAGAAGAAAGGCCAATTCCATTGCCCCAGGAGGCTCTATCTGATGTCTGATTGTCTGTCATAAACCTTCCATCTACAGGAAAGAGAATAACTCCTCTATAAGGTTTAGGAAAGGCGAGTAGGGTGGCAGACAGATGTTTAGAAACTGGTTACTGTTGGTGGCGATTAGGGGTGTTAGAAAAAATCGATTCGCCAATATATCGCGATATTACAGCGCGCAATTCTCTCATCGATTCGATATGCGGCCAAATCGATTTTTAAACATCTATTTTTTATGAGATTATTCAACAAAACGTCTTACTTAGGGTTAGGATTCACACATTAAGCATGGAAGAATGTTATATTATTGGAACATTAAGCCTTAATATTTTATTTCAGTGCTGTTCAAACATGAAACAGACTGCCACCTGTTTGTTAAATGCAGTGGCTCAGTTATAAGCCTGAATTTTCAGATAAATAAATACATTTTCATACAAACCTTACAGTATACATGTACAAGTTTTACTGATTAAATGGCTGCCATGTCTGGAATTTGAGTAAAATTTTTTTTTATCAATTTATAGATTCATATCGGGATTAATCGGTATCGAATCAAATCGTGACCTATGAATCTTGATACAAATTTAATCGCCAGGTACTAGGCAATTCACACCCTTAGTGGCAATCCACTCTCTGATGTGTTTTGTTCTGTGGAAGCTTTTGTCATGACATGTACACTGACATGGTCAATGACTGTTGCTCACATCTTGTCCGTAATGATGGTGCGAGGTTGTATTGCTCTCCCGGATCTGGATCTTCTCCTCTTCCTTGTAGGTTTGCTCCTCTCCCTCCTCTAACTCAAATTCCTCTTCCTCTGGCTCTTTGCATCCATCCATTGTGTTTGTTTGGAATCTCCAGCAAACTGTGCACTCTGAACTTGAGTTTATAGGTGCGGTCACATAATTAACAAGTGTCTTCAATTTTGAGTTGTGTGCAATGAATGACGGTAGTTGTGTAGATTGTGTTCAAATATTGCTGACTGTGGCAAGCATTTTGCAGCTTTCATTTGAAAATGTGAGTTATTTTGCAACTTGTGTTTTAGCAAGACAAAACGTGTTTAGATTTATGACAACGAATCATTGTGTTTTGTGAACTGTGTAATTTGAAAGGTGTTTATGGTATTGGCAAATGAGGGCTACATTTAATTAATGTGTTTATACAACTTGTCATAATGTACACACTCATATTAAAAACATACACAGATTTATAAAAATGCTGTTGTCATCTCACTAACTTCAGATGATCGGACACTATTGCAACAACTATGACCAATACAAAACATATTTGTAAAAAAAAAAATATATGTGTATAATATCTAGGAAATAGAAGGAGACTTTTTGCCCTGCATTTTTATGTAAGGGGTTTAGACGACAAAAATATATTGACAAACCCACAAACTGTTTTTTTTAAATCAGAAATAAATTGCTTGTAAGGTTAAAAAGCGACTTGCCCCATCATTGTGAACTGTGTGATAGAGTGGGATATCCTCCTTTGGCTACCGGCAGGTTGGCTCACTGGCACACCTTTATCTGCAAGGCCATGATGCTGTCCTCTTACGTTTGCAACTTCATCACACAAAAAGTGTTAATTCTTACAGTTTGCGTTCAAATTACATTTCAAATTACATTCAAAATTGAGAGCATTTCAGATGAACTCCTTAACTTGTACCTGTTTTGTATATTTTTAATGTAATTTTAAATTTTGTTTAAAATTATGTTAACTGAAACGTACCAAAGACGGGTTTTTACTGTAATCCCAATGGGACATTTCAGGTTAAATAATGGTTAAATTAAAAAACATTCTTCCTAATTAATTTTGAGGTATACAATGTATACAAATTCTACAAACTCACTGCACAACACTGTTTTGATGCTGCAGACAGAACATTTTTATTCTTACCATGCTTAGCTACAGTAGCATATCACTCAACAATAAAAGTAAGAACAAATAATTCTTACTACTGTTAGGTGTAGACAAAATACTGTAGACAAATAAAAACAACTGCATAAAGTATTTCCAATTAAGCACGTATGCTTCCACGGATGTGCTTATCCAATGTGAGTATTGGTGTAGTCGTTGGCAAGCCATGGCTTTGTAATGACAAGAAAGTAACCACCTTATCTGTGTCTAAGGTATGAAGATGTGTGTAGAGTTTTGTGTTTAATGTTTTGCAAAAAGTGTGAAAGCTCAGTCTGTGCCTATTGCTGTGCATCTCTTGGCAGGTACTTGCTCCTTGAGTGTAAACATCTGTAATTTTGTGGAAATGTTCATTTTGGTCTGTAAGCAACTGTAAAAAACAAACAAAAAAAACAACTAACGCTTATAACATTTTTATGTGTAATGTATGACCTGATATTGGGTTTTTTGTAATTCCATAAAATGAACCATTTTATCGTAGTTTAGTCTTACCTTATACTTCTTGTTCTACGGCTTCCAAAAATACAATATTTATGCTGTGCTCGCGAGTGCCCTCACCAAGATGGAACTGACTATAACTTTTTCCCCAGCATTTTTTTTTTTACCTCTATACCAAGCCACTCCTACAGATCACGTGATTCAATCTCATTATTATTCACTCGATCAAGGGGGCATGCACCGGAACTGGAAGTCGACCAACATTGTTTACTTTTGAATTCAAGTCAGCCATGATATCTGCAAAAAACAGGTATGAACACCACGTTCACGTCATCAATCATCATGACAATAAGGTATTCATGTAGGGTCATAAATCTTGATTAGGAAACCCCCTCCTTAATCTAATAAGGAAATTCCCCCTTAATCTAATAAAGAAATACCTCCTTAATCTAATAAGGAAATACCTCCTTAATCTAATAAGAAAATACCTTCTTAATCTAATTTGGAAATTCCCCCTTAATCTAATTAGGAAATACCATCTTAATCTAAAGAGGAAATCCCCCCTTAATCTAATTAGGAAGGGGCCCCTAATCTAATTAGGAATGTCATCAATCAAATTTTGACAGCTGCTCCCTCGTAATACTCTACTTTATGCGTAACAAAAAAAAAAGTACAGTCCATAACTTTTTGCAGGACAAATCTGAGTGTGCCAGTGCCGTTCAAACAACAAATAGTAAATCAAATAATGTTCGCCTGAGCAGGGACTAATTTGAAGTGTGCATGAACCACTTGTTCCAGGACTGGTGGCATAGCTTTTGCAATTGAATTCCTGGTCTTCCTCTGATGGTTGGAAGTGGGCCATCATACTGGTTCCAGGGTCCACTACATCATCAACATGGGGATTTGCAGAGCTGGTTGGATGCAATTGATGGCTGCCATGTCACTGTGAAAGATGGGATTAATTTGTATAATAATTTATTACATTGACTTTAACACATGTACAATTTTCGTGAATTTTGGCATTTTGTTTATGTGTGGATGCCCTGTTTGAACAGTTCAAGATTTTACAAATATGGAATATTTGATGAGAGGAATAGCTCAAATACCATCATACTTTTGTGGGTGTTGAACTACCTATAGATAATCGTGGTCCGCTGGCACCTCCTCCAGGGCAGACACGTCAGCAGACAGCTGGTCCCTCCACTGTAATCCAGCAACGGTGTCAGTCCTCACTTCCCCCTCATTCTCCTCCGGCATGTCCTCTGGGGCAATGAGGTCTCCCGCCCTAAGGCATATGTTGTGCATGTTGGCATAGGTGGCGATGACCTGAGAAAAAGCATACATGGACATATTCATTGTACTGACAAGGACAAGATTGTATCCTGAGGGAAATGTAAAATTGTGTACTACAGTAGAAGTTCATCACTGTCATTCACATGTCTTTAATTTACCTGTGGTGTGAAGGCATGGTGCATCTCGAGGGCATGTAAGATGGCCCGGAACCTCGTCTTCATCATTTCAAAAGCACGCTCAATGATGCCCTGGAATGATGGAAATTGAAGCGCCTCGCCACCACACCCTGCACCGGCCGCTTGTTTAGTGTGATGCGGGGGAGTGGTCGCTGAAGGCAGGGGTACCCTCAATCTGTGCCCTGGAGGAGGATACAGCCCTCTCTCACAAATCAAGATGGCGGATGCCCGGTGGGTGGTGACACACTTTTTACAGCGGCTGCCTATTGTGATGTACTTGCACCTGACCATAACACCAAGGGATGGGACCTGCTCTCAACACCAGAAGCTGTGGATGAAGAGAGAGCTGCAGATCTGGGGCTGTGGCTGAGTTGTTGACCAATGCAGAGTGGGCAACGTTGTCTCTCTATGGTGTCTTGCGCAGCCAACCTCGTGGCAGCGCTGCTGTTCCCAAACTTCTTCCCACTCCATCCCTTTTTTATGTGGAAACATGAGCACCAGATCACAGACAGATTTTTGAGCTGCCGTGTCTCCATGGCTGTCCCCAGCCACAGGTGCTGATAGCGCACATTCAAAAGAGAGATTAACATTTTAGAAACACATTTTTAATGTGGCCGCAAGGGGGCACAAGCCAGTGTCTTCTTGTGCCGGTCTCAAGCCCAGATAAATACAGAGGGTTGTGTCAGGAAGGGCATCCGACGTAAAACTTTGGCCAAATCAAACATGCAAATCAAATATATGACTTCCATACCGGATCGGTTGAGGCCCGGGTTAACAACTACCGCCATCGGTGCTGTTGACCTACAGGGTGCCGATGGAAACTAGACTACTCTTGGTCGAAAAAGGAAAGGAGGAAGGTGTGTTTGTAGGAAGAAAGAGAAGAGGAACACCAAGAGTCTAGGACTGAGAGTAGGGACTTTGAATGTTGGAACTATGACAGGAAAAGGTAGAGAGCTGGTTGACATGATGCAGAGGAGGAAGGTGGACATATTGTGTGTTCAGGAGACCAGGTGGAAAGGAAGTAATGCTAGAAGTTTAGGAGCAGGGTTCAAGTTATTCTTATGGTGTAGATAAGAAGAGAAATGGAGTAGGAGTTATCTTGAAGGAGGAGTTTGTTAAGAACGTCCTGGAGGTAAAAAGAGTGTGAGATAGAGTGATGAGCCTGAAGCTAGGAATCAAAGGTGTGATGATCAATGTTGTTAGTGGGTATGCACCACAGGTAGGATGTGAGCTGGAGGAGAAGGAGAACTTTTGGTTGGCCCCTAATGAAATAATACAGAGCATCCTTAGAAGTGAGAGAGTTGTCATTGGTGCAAACTTCAATGGACACGTTGGTACAGGAAACAGAGGTGATGAGGAGGTGATGTTTGGTATCCAGGAGAGGAATGTAGAAGGACAGATGGTGGTTGACTTTGCAAATGGCTGTCGTGAATACTTTCTTCCAGAAGAGGCAGGAACATAGGGTGACCTACAAGAGTGGAGGTAGGAGTACACAGGTAGACTACATCTTGTTTAGACGGTGTAATCTGAAGGAGATCAGCGACTGCAGAGTAGTGGTAGGTGAGAGTGTAGCCCGACAGCATAGGATGGTAGTGTGTAGGATGACTCTGGTGGTGAGAAAGACAAAGACGGCAAAGGCAGAGCAGAGGACGGAATGCTGGAAGCTGAAAAATGAAGAGTGTTGTATGACTTTCAGGAAGGCGTTAAGACAGGCTCTGGATGGTCAGGAGGTGCTTCCAGATGACTGGACAACTACAGCAAATGTGATCAGGGCGACATGTAGGACAGTACTTGGTGTATCATTAACCCGATTCCCTTTCGATCGACCGGGGGAGACGTAGGCCATCGCCCCGCACTTCGTAACGGCGCTCGCCCATCCCTTAGGACCGACTGACCCATGTTCAACTGCTGTTCACATGGAACCCTTCTCCACTTCGGCCTTCAAAGCTCTCGTTTGAATATTTGCTACTACCACCAAGATCTGCACCCGCGGCGGCTCCACCCGGGCCCGCGCCCGAGGCTTCCGTGCGCACCGCGGCGGCCTTCCTACTCGTCGCGGCGTAGCCCTCGTCTACTCATTGCCGGCGACGGCCGGGTGTGGGCCCGACGCTCCAGCGCCATCCATTTTCAGGGCTAGTTGATTCGGCAGGTGAGTTGTTACACACTCCTTGGCGGGTTCCGACTTCCATGGCCACCGTCCTGCTGTCTATATCGACCAACACCTTTTCTGGGGTCTGATGAGCGTCGGCATCGGGCGCCTTAACCCGGCGTCGGGCGCCTTAACCCGGCGTTCGGTTCATCCCGCAGCGCCAGTTCTGCTTACCAAAAGTGGCCCACTGGGCGGCTCGCATTCCACGCCCGGCTCCAAGCCAGCGAGCCGGGCTTCTTACCCATTTAAAGTTTGAGAATAGGTTGAGATCGTTTCGGCCCCAAGGCCTCTAGTCATTGGCTTTACCGGATAAAACTGCAAAAGCTGACGAGCGCCGGCTGTCCTGAGGGAAACTTCGGAAGGAACCAGCTACTAGATGGTTCGATTAGTCTTTCGCCCCTATACCCAGGTCGGACGACCGATTTGCACGTCAGGACCGCTGCGGGCCTCCACCAGAGTTTCCTCTGGCTTCGCCCTGCCCAGGCATAGTTCACCATCTTTCGGGTCCTATCGCGCGCGCTCAGACTCCACCTCGCCGACGCGGCGGCCGAGACTTTCTCTACGACCCTTTGACTCGCGCGCGCGTTAGACTCCTTGGTCCGTGTTTCAAGACGGGGCGGGTGGGCTGCCGACATCACCGCTGACCCCTGACGCCCTTTGTACGTGAGCCTGATTCCCCGCACTGGGCGGCGCGCACTGGGGGCAGTCCGCGCGCGGCCAGCGCCGGGGGCGGGGGGCCCCGTCCGGCGGTCCGCTGGGAGGGGCGGGATGCGGGGGAAAAAAAGGCAAAGGGAAGGGGAAGCGCCAGGCGCCCCCCCGCGCAACCTCCAGCCCCCACCCTCCAGACCCCGCGCGCACGCACGCCTTACTCCGCCTGCGGCGCGCGCCGGAAGGCGCAGCGAGTACGTCCCACGGCCCCGGGGTAAGTGGCGACGTCAAAGCGGGGGAGCGCTGTAGAGCGCGGGGGAGGGGTTTGGTCGACCCGGACCGAACCGGGACCGGAGGCCCGGAGCGGACCCAAGCCGCCCCCCCCCCGCGCCACCTTCGTCCCGAGCTTTTCCAGGCCAAACCGGAGCCGGTCACGGCGCATCGCCGCGAGGGAAGTGCGGCGGGCGCTCACCTGCCACCCGGCGGGCGGCAGGTGAGCGCCCGGGACGGGCTGCCCGCACCGCCCCGTCCGAACCCCCCACCGCCGAAGCGGACGGGGGAGGGAAAGAACGGGGGGGGCGGAGAACTAACCGTTCCGCAACGGCCAGCAACAAGCCCCAGCAACAACAAGGATTTCATTTCATTCAATATTCATGTTGGCGAAACACGATTTTAATACATGCAACAATTATTCATATATAAATATTTTTCATGTAAATCCAACAGACTTTTTTCAGTGTATACACACATGCACAAAATTGTTGGTAACCCTCTATCAATAAAAGAAAACCCCACATTGGTCACAGAAATAACTTGATTCTGACAAAAGTAATAATTAAAGGGGGGGGGGGGTAACCAATAAAATCAGACCTTGAATTGTGGTCAGCAGAATTATTTTTAAAAGCAAATTCAGGAAACAAGCCTGGATGAAAATGATGGTACTCTTAACTTAATATTTTGTTGCACAAGCTTTTGATGCAATCAAACCGTTTTTGACTTTCACAGTGACAAGTGTTGGAGCAAGCACGGTTGTCACCATAATTCATATACTGTAATGCTTTTCTAGATATGCTGTCACGGTGTGGTCACGGAGCGGCATGGTGTCTGTCGGCGTGTGAAGTGGAGGACCCAAAATGCAGGGAGGCAGGAGAACCACAGCAGGAGTGCGGGCGAAACTGGTGTGCTTTATTTTACAGAAAACACTAACCAGGGTACTAACTAAACAACAAACTGAAAAGATACAAAATCAAAATGACAGACAGAACTCCGGGGGTTGACCGTGACAAGCGGCAATGATCCCATGCCGACTGATCACCACCCGGGAACTAAATACACCCACACTAATTGGGTAACTAGCCACACCTGGGGCCAAGCACAAGTGGCTGAGGGCCCGGATTGGTCAACCCGCGGAAGGGCTGGAACCCACTCAGGACCAATCGGGACCCTCAACCAAAACCAGATTTTCCCAGACATGACATATGCAAAGATACAAAACATTATTTACACCTAAAATAACACAATTTCTCTTCAAAACAAACACGGGTTAATAGAGATAACTCAATTTTAGAAGCAATCACTGTTTCTTCCATTTCCTGCTTAGTGTCAAGGTATGATTTATGAACATTAATAACCCTCACACAACTGTTGGAGAACTGGTCAGCTTCCAGTAGTTTGCTTTTGAATGTGGAGATGAGATTTAGTTGCTGTTTAGTGCAGGGGTGGCTCTAGTGGGATTCCGGGCCGAGGCCAACCCAAAATCCAGAAAATCCTAAACTATTTGCCTTATTACCTTTTAAAAAAAAAAAATGTTGCGAGTAGTTTTTCCAAACAAAATGCATCTGGTGTCGATCAACATTCTTCAATCTTTAATTCCACTATGAGAATTGCAAAAAAGATGACTTTTTTAGATAAAAAATACTTTTGTATCAACTTTATTGAAACCTACTGCAGATTAGTGAAACATGATGTTAATGCTATTCTAAAAAAATGAAGATGTTTATAAACCCTAAGACTCTAACTATGGAAGAACAATCTGCTTTATATGATTTAGAAAGGGATGACATTATTGTCATAAAACCAGCCAATAAATGTTGCGTTGTGACAGGTAAGCAGGTGTGGATGAGCGGGCTGGTGTGGGTGGGGGTTGTGGGCCTGTGGTCCGCCATGCGAGTGTGCTGTGCCCTGTTCTGCTGCGCTGGCCTTGGGGCATCGGCTGTGTCGATGGGGGTTGCTCCGGGCTCCTGGGTTGGCTCTCCTGCCAGTGGCTCCTGCGGGGCCCGGGGTTGTTGTGCTTTGGGGCTGTCGTGACCTGGGCAATTCTGGGGTTCTGAGGAGCTGTGCGGGCCGTAGTCGGGCCGTAGTCGACAGCTCCCCCCTTTGGTGGAGGTTTTCATGCACGCCAGATCCACCACACCAGCATATACCAAAACCTAATAAGAGTTTGTTCCTCTCTCTGATCACTGACTCAGTGGATGTTGGTGTTTGTGGATCTTACTCTGCTTCATATCTATCTTTCCTCTGGTCCTTACTCTGGTCTCCTGACGACTTACTGATCCTTTTGGGACCTGGTTTAAAATATGTGAATTAGCGTGCACAATAATAATAATAATAATAATAATAATAATAATAATAATACAAAAAAATACAAATAATAAAAACTAAAAATAAAATGCAAATCAAGGTTGGATCTTCTGAAGTCTAACCCTACTAAAAAGTAATTTCTTTCTTTTTTGAAGTGGCATGGCTCAGTGGTAGGTCGTTTCCCATCCGTGAGGTTGTGGGTTCAATCCTCACCTCTGGTGACCGTGTTGAAGTGTCCTTGAGCAAGACACTGAACGCCGATTTGCTCCCAGTTTACCTGGGCCTTGCATGGCAGCAGCTGGCCACGTGTGTGTGTGTGTGTGTGTGTGTGTGTGTGTGTGTGTGTGGGGGTGTGTGTGTGTGTGTGTGTGTGTGTGTGTGTGTGTGTGTGTGTGTGGGGGTGTGTGTGTGTGTGTGTGTGTGTGTGTGTGTAAATATTAAATAAATAAAAATACATTATGACATACAAAGTAGAACCAGAGGGAGACAACGGTCCACTAAAAATATTACAGTTTATACCATACCATAGACTGATATGTTATGATAATTAATTATGCAAGAACGCCTGTGCCAGTGGGAGACAACGCAACAAATCATGATCGGCTTCAAAGAGGCTATTTGGAAAATTGTATGAGCTCTCCAGCCTACCAGCAATCCTGCACCCATTACACTCACCATTCCATTTCCCACTTCCCCTCTTCTTTAAATCAGATAAATCTTCAACAATTTTAGTAAATTTGGACCTCATTGGACAAGCAACTTAATTTTGGGGCTACATTTTGACCACATTCGATTCGGGTTATAACACGACCCAGTTTTCAACGTCCATTTTTGGACTAAATTTGGACCACATTGGATGGGCTATACACTCACAGAATATTTAAGCCTAACATTTAAGATTTATGTAATTTTATTACATGACAAATTCCCATTTAGTTTTTTTTTTTTACATAATTTTAACACACACCTATAGAACTTACGTCATACATATTTATTAGTGTAATAAAGCCTATTTATTTGAAATGCATAATCCTCAGATTTATGTATTTAGTATTGATAAAGTATAATTACTCCAATTAAGTAATGAGAGTATTTATTTAAAATACATAAAGTATATTGTTTGAATTGCATAATAATCAGGTTAACTATACAAGATGAATAGCATATACTTGTTTGAATTACATTTTATTTATCTTATGTAATACACCAAATTATTCAAAATACATGACTTTGATGTAATTATTTTCCATTCAGTACAAATGAACAATCAGACCACCTTGTTGAATTAACTGATTTATTAAAATTCACACTTGTCCATTCAGACTTGGGATAGCCACTAGCCTTTAAATAACAGTAAAATAAAGTTGAATTTTCAATTGTAAAAAAAATACATTTGCATACAAAACATGACATTAGGCATAAAACAAGTTCAATAAATCAGTCAGAATAACTCATCTCAACTAGAGCAAAGTGCAGAACTCAGTGCAATAACTTGAACACGCGCACACTCACAGACACGCACGCACACACATATGCATGCCACTGTTAAACTTAAAATAACAGTAAAATAAAGTAGAATTTTCAATTGTAAAAAAATAATTTGCATATAAAACATGACATTAACCACTTTGATTATTTAAATGTTATTAGTAAATATTTACTAAATACATTTAATAAATTTTAGAATTGATTATGCAGATTGTATGTTATTTTAATGCATTAATTAAAAAACTATGAGTTTTTAAATAAAATCACATTGATTTAAATACATAAAATTTACCTTTGCCATGGATAATTTCTGTGAGTGTAACATGACCTAATTTTTAACGTCAATTTTTGGTCTAAATCAAGTCTAAGACGGACGGACCCGATTTAGCCCAAAATTAAACGTCCAAAAGACGTCTGGTGCTGGGTGGAAACCTTTCCTATTTTGTATCATGTAATTAGGACTTTAATTACTGCAGGCAGGTTTGTCAAACACCGAGTTCATCCTTCCCGCGAAACAGCGTGAAGTTGCTGACACGTCTGTGACGTTCGAGGCCTCGTTTGCAGTGGTCACGTGATTTTTGGCATCTCTGAAGCAGTTGTCGGAACACGGCTTCGACACGCCTCCGCTTCATTTGCTCGAATCTGATTCGAGCAGGAAGGCTCGACCGTAACATCTCCAGTTTTGAGCCCCAACGATAAGGACGCGACGAGGTAACTAGCTTGTGTGATTTCCTCATTCTCCCACACACACCGAGGCAGGCTGACTGTTGGCAGAATCCCCGATGTTCTTCATGCGGCGTTTGATGAAACGTAGCCTCGATTATGTTTTTGCTAAACAGGACGCCCCTCTGATCTTTCGGCACCGTGCAGCTTGTCTACTGTATTTGTGACTCGTAGGTTGGGGCACACCTTTGCGTCGCATGCGTGACATAAGTGTGTTAGACTGAAGAGACTTAACCGAGCACTACACGTTTTTCTTGCAGCAATAAAAATAACCACAGCCAACTCTCATTCCAAATTTGAGTGCATTAGAAAAGTGTGCGCAAAAGCTGATCTTGCTATGTGCGATTTCACCGAACCAGTAGACCCAGTGAGCTGTGTGACATTTTTGTCACAAGTGCGCTGCACTGTGACACTCATACTGCAAGCAACCCGACTCGACTGAACGACTGAAATACACACACTCTCAATTAACAAACATGCGTTCACGGTCTGCATCTAAAAGCAAGTCTGCCTTTTCTCAGTCAGCCTTCTCATATAAAGCCATTAAAGAGTGGAATGGGGTCCTAATAAAAAAACAAAAAAAACAATGCAAACTTTTACAGCTTCTCAGGGGCAGTCAAATGCTGGCTTCATGAACACCAGTCCTGTTCACATTATTAGTACTTGAGTACTTGACTTGTCCATCAGACGATACCCTTGTGGTATTTGAGGATCGATTATTAATCCCTGCTCATCAACCTCAAATCCAATACTTCCAACTACTTATGTGACTTTTGGCGTTTTTCTTATTAACTAATTGAGGGGCAGCTGTCACTGCAGTTGAAGACGACGCAGATGTACGGGCTACTGCCATGTTGCCAGAGGCGGACTTACCATTAGGCAAACCTTGGCAGTTGCCTAGAGCTTCACATTACTAGAGGGCCCCATAAAATTCCTCATACACTAATGGCCAATATAGTTTTTATTTATTTACGCACATTAATTATGTTTTTGATCCAAATCAAAAAGGCCAGCAGAAGGCTTCTTGTATCGTGTGTTTCCTGGCCCCCCTCATTTTCCACTAATGGAGCAGTCCATCTTACTGCGCATGTGCATGCGCAAAAACAGAGCAGAAGGGTGCGAAGTGACGGCAGCGTAACAGAGGAAAGGAGAATGTAAAAAAAATGAAACAAAGTTAGCCGAGTGGGGCTGAAAAGAATGAGGA